>NC_081425.1:107167169-107224795 GCF_949786415.1 Peromyscus eremicus | reverse complement strand
GGGGCCTGGGCACGTCAAACTTAATGCAACTTCTGAATGGTGTGTTACTTTTCCTGAGAACAAGTAGACAAACAAACAAACACAACCTGTTCATCGCAAATTAGGTACCTACAGACCAAAGAGAGGGGCATTCTGTGGGGTCCCTGAAGGTGTCACAGTGGGCAGCGAAATGATGCACAAGGAGGTGAGAATGAAAACTCAGTCCAGCCTTCGTCAGAGTGTGTCACACTACATTTGATGCTCAGTCTGGTGGCAGGCCGTTTATTGCCACCACATTTCCATACAGCACAATTTGGAAAAAAGTTTCCTGATGCTCAAGGGGGCATAATTGTATTGAAACTCAAAGTACATGTGATTTCTTCCAAGAAGATGGGTTCTGGAGATAAGCTACCCATCTGAGATTAAGGGCCTAGAGAAGGATCTGGCCTGGTCTTGGTCATACAGATAGAGGTCATTTGGGCTATTAGCCATCTCTGGTCATGGTTATGGGAGCTTGAGTATGGCCTAGTCCTACAGATAACACAGATCACCAGGCTGTTAATTACCTCCAATTCCCAGCCATCTGGATGGAAAAGCAGGTTATGCATTGTTTCCTTTAAGAGGACCGTCCTTTGTGCTTAACATTCCTGGTTTCCTTGGTCATCTGTGGACATAAGGACTGTAGTGCTTCCAACAGGATTCTATGCAAATCTAACTTGGTGAACCAAGGAGTGAATTGGGTTACTGGGTGACTCTTGAGCCACTGGGAAATCTCACCCCCACATAGCTAAATCGTGAGTAGCTGAGCCACTGGAGAGTCCTAACCCCTAGCCACTCTTCTGCCTTCTCTAAACTGTAATATCCTACCCCAGACCGTGTACAGCCAGAACATGGTAACCACTGTGGCTAAAGACAGAGAGAGAACCATGCAGCTCTTCTTTCAGTTACCCAACTACTGAAATGATGGATCCCCAAATCAAATTTCCCCAAGAATCCCAGGCCTAGGAAAGAGAAAGGCTGAGACACTGCACCTGCCAGAGGAAGAACATGCCTTCCAGGAAGAGTTTTCACAGTTCTGACAATGTAAGCAAACATATATCTTCTGGCTTTAGTTTTATCTATTCTATGAAGTTTTAAGTGTGGCAGAAAAAATCAGAAAGAAACCAGGAATCTTTCTCTCCAAGGTCTGGCCAAGCTATAAATAAGTCTGTTTTCCTTTACCAACATACCTCCTCATCCCTTTGGAGAGACAATAGGTTGATGAATCTGAGTGCCCACTCCTTAGCCTGTGGCTAAGCGCTCTTTGTAATTGGGGTGCAGGGTAGGTCCCAGTTTCTGGGGCGCTTTTCCCTGGTTCTCTCACTATTGGGTGTTTGCTGCATATTGGGAGGGGGTCAGGAAAATGGACTTGGGGATTTTGACCTGGCATTCTGTATGAAGGCTACTCTACTCCTTCAGTTTGATGAATCTGAGAACTCCTCCTAACCTTTTAGGTCTCAGATCTTGGCTTGTTTTGTGGGGTTGGCTTCAATTTGTGAAGAAAATGTGGCTGAAACAATTGTCATTTTGAAGAGCAGGTGGGCCGTTGGCTGAGTGGTTCTTGGGTTCTGTGACAGCAGAGCTCGTGTTCTGTTTGGAAGGGCGCTCACTTTGTTTGCTGCTCTGTGCAGCGTGGGTTGGCATTCAGGCTTAGATACTTGTTTAATCTTCTCTCCATATTTGAGGAGTGAAAGCTATCTGAATTCACCTTGAGCCACTTTGCAGTCACCAGTGGATAGGAGATACAACTCCTCAGTGGTCTGGGGTTTAAACAAACATTCAGGTGCTGCCTCTGCTACGGAATAGATAGTAAGTTTCTTGGAAAACTTGTCAGCTTGCACTGAGTTCCAGTGAATTTTTGAGAGATTGCTATTGTAATTTGCATGGGAATGAAAAATAGTAAATTTATGATATTTTGGTGATAACCTTACCTCCCAGGGAGAATTCCTGATGACAAGCTCTTTCAGGATCTGAATTAATGTAACTCTTTTTGTGTGTTATTTTCAGTGTTAATCTATTATTATAATAACTGGTTTAATAGAGCCTGACAATTTGATGGTGGAACGCTAGAGATTTTTCTACAAAGCCAGATAAAGACACAACAACAAAAAATACAGACAGCTCTCCCTGATGAATATAGGTGCAAAATTTCTCTTTAATTAAAAGATAACATAATTTGTTAATTGACTATTAATTAATAGAGGTGGGGGTTTCAAAATTATGGGAATATTACATGATGAGCAGAAGTTTTTTCTTTTTTTAAATCAAGACTGCCCTGGAAGTCCAGGACATAGTCAATATGATTTACTGTTCTCATAATTAATTTTATGACTCCTAGTTTCATGGCAGCCTTGTTTTCCTTTTTATTCTGGCAATTTCGTGCATGGCTGTGATTTATTGTGATCATATTCACCCACTCATTGCCCTCTAATCCCCCCCCCCCCCGTTCCTTCTCCCCTTTCATGTCCTTCCCGTGCATGCCTTCTGGTGTGGCCACAGTTACTGTGCCTTCATGATGCAGCGTCATGTCCAGGTCACAGCCCCTCACAGCACCCCTCTCCTTCCAGCCCTTAGGACCATTCTGCCCTCTCTTTAGCTTTGTTCTCTCGTCCGGGGCACGGGGGGGGGGGGGGGGGGGAGGGGGGAGGGTTGGAGATAGGACCAGTTACGAGTTTCTACATTAACCATTGCCCATTGTAACAGGAAGCATCTTTGACACAGACTGAAAGCAATACTAATCCTCAGGTACAAACAAGTACTTAGAAGGCCATTTGACTATATGCCCATTTAACAAACCACTAGCAGCAGGTTCTCTCCTAGGGCCTGTGATATCCCCAGCTTTTGGCCTTTGTACAGATTTATAGTACTAGGCATATATCCCACTCCACAAATCAGACTGAAGATTCAGTCAAAAAGCAGTTGTTTATCTCCCCAAACAGTCCCAATCACTGTACCAGTAGATTCCTCTTGTTTAGCTCATCAGTATTATAGTGTACAGGGCTCACACTGGGTAAGGGCACTGATGGCTTTTCTGCCCCCAGAGCCTGTACAGCACCATCCAGAACAACAAACGCTCAGCATCAGGGCGGAAGCTTTTGGCTCCATTTCAGCTTGATCTTATTGTATATAGGACATACACTTGCTCATTAAAAGAAGAGTCTAACAGCTGTGCAGTGTGGTCTAATTGTGGGACTCCTAACAATGGGAACAGAGGCTGTCCCCAATGCTTTGGCTGGCTCTTGGGAGCCTAGTCCTCATACTGAATACAAATACAAAGGGAGGTGTTCAGTCTTACTGGAACTTGCTATGCCATGCTTTGTTGATACCCATGGAAGGCCTACCCCTTTCTGAACAGAAACAGAGAAGGAATGGATTGAGGGCAAAGAGCAGAGGAGGGAGAGACTGGGAATAGAGGAGGGAGAGGAACTGTGGTTGGGATGTAAAATAAATAAATAAATTTTTAAAAAGGAGAAGAATCTGCTGTGGTCACAAGTGCTGTTATTGAACTTTGTAATAAGTCCAGACTCCAAATTTCTGCAGTTTGCCCATGCCGTTGATCTACTATGCACCAAGCCAAGGACTTAAAATTCTGCTTCAAAAGTCAAAGCTGAATTCACATACATGTAGCTATCTTTTTGTGGGCTCCATATTCCCCAAGTACATAAGCCTCCAGAACTGCACAGTTAGCCCTCTAAGCTGAACTGTTAGTGACTCTAGCTTGTCCAGGCTCATGTTCAGATGTTCCTAATTAGGAGTGAAATGGTTAAGCAAGGACAATTAGACTGTTTTGTTGCTTGTTAAGCCTCTGCAAAACTCACGGCATGCCTATTGAGCCTTCTGTCATCTGTGGTTTTGATCATTCTCTAAAGAATTCATAGGCAAAATCAGGAAAAATTACCCTAACAAGTACTATCATTTCAGCCAAACAAACTGATCAGGCTTGTAAAAATATTTTATTTTACTGTATTTTTATGCTAGGACATTACCCACAGAAATTAAACCTGAGATTGGACATTAGGTGGGCTCATCCTAAGAGCTATTTATTTGCATCTGTTGCCTGAAATAGATAAAAAGGGGGTTTGCTGGCAGCGAGTCCTTGCCATGTGTCACTGACACTCCGCTGGCTCCTCTGTGGGATCAGAGCACACCACCAGGACAGAGCTCATCGTGGTAAGGTGACAACGAAAATCAAGCTCTTGAGGGTTTATCAGTGATGTCTTCAGACGAAGGTGTTCGGAGACAAGGGGGAACTGTCAGAATGAAGAAAACTCAGACTGGATATGGTCCATGCCTGGAGCTCCCGCACTTGGGAGGCTAAATCAGGAGGACTCTGAAGTTGAGACCAACTTGGTGTAGCAAGATCCTGTTTCAAATCCAGTGGCAGAAGTGGAGTCACTTTATGCCAGTCTTCCAAAAGTGAAAGCTGAGGGTGACAGGAAGGCTTCTTAAGCGAGGCTACCTGATACCAATGGAGCAGTATCTAAGCCCAGCTCTTACCTGCATTCTGTTTATGGTATCTGTTTCAGGCACTGCATCTTCCACTTGTTTTTATATTGAGTACAGCATATCATCCCAAATCCCTTAAGACTGATGTATAAAAGCAAGATGGTGGAATTGTAACTGCCCCGGTAAGAGAAGAGATATTAAAAAAAGACAGCTGGGCTCTCTCTCTCTCTCTCTTTCTCTCTCTCTTTATCCATCAGATTGTGGAAACAATGGTCACCAAAGAATTAAAATTCCCCAGAAATCCCAGGCTAGGGAAGGAAGGATCTAAAGCCTTGGTGCCATCCAGAAGAGGACTCATTTCCCAGGGAGAGATTTTGAGAAGGTCTACTGAGTCAAATTAACAAATACACATTTTGTTAATTTGTAAGAGATTCCCCCATCTCTTCTACAAATCTTACACAGTTGCAAGAAAAGCAGAGAGAAACAGGAAGCCATTTTTGACTGATTTGTTCAAATTCAATAAATATATTTTCTTTATCAATATACCTCCTAAATTTTTGAGAGAGAGAGAGAGAGAGAGAGAGAGAGAGAGAGAGAGAGAGAGAGAGGGAGAGAGAGAGAGAGAGTTGAGGGGAAGGGTATGTGAGTGTGGATGCCTATGGAGGCCAGAGGCATTGGACCTTGGAGCTGCTGTCTCTGGCAGTTGTGAGCTGCCTAATGTGGGTGCTGGGAACTGAACTTGCATGCTCTGTAAAAGCAGTAAGTGATCTTAACCACTGAGCCATCTTTCTAATCCTCTAATTTTTAAGAACTAGCATGCTTATGTAGCTAAGAGGACTTTGTAACACTTGGAGTGTGTGTGTGTGTGTGTGTGTGTGTGTGTGTGTGTGTGTGTGTGTGTTTGAACTCATAATTCCCCTGCCTCAGACTCCTGAATATTGGTATTGCATCACAATCCCCAATCTAATGCATATAACATTGAATGAGCAAGTTAATTCCTGATAGTAAGCTAAACAAGGAACTCTGGATTCGACAGATTTCTAAGTATGACCTTTCTTCTTTCTTAGTTTATAATTGCATGCAGGTCACCCCAGAATACTAAAAAACAAACAAACAAACAAACAAAAAACTTGAAAACTAATAGTCTTGAATGTCTACAAAAATCACAATGAGTCACATTGTCCAGCAACTAAATGAATTCATTAAGAGTTCCTTGTGGACACTGACTCCAGGAAGCCAGGTGCAGTTGCTCTTCTCCCTGATGAGGGAGGATAACACTCTTTCAAATCTGATTTTGTTCGAGTTCTCCATCTGAAAGTCAGGGTAAGCACAATAAAGACCTGAACCATGGTTCTCCCTATTTCTGTTTGAACAGCCAACCGCTGTGCAAACAATCTGAATTGTTCTCTCAGTTCCCCAATAGTATCAATGATCCTTGTGCCACCTGCAATATGATGAAAGGGACCTGTGAGCCACAAGCACTGCTCTGTGTGGAGATGCCTGCCTCTCCACTTTTTACTGCAGACTCATGAAATCCATCAGCCCCTTGCAAGAGCTTGGGGCCTCTCCAGGGAATTCATTTTATAAATCTTGGAAATGAGACATGTGTACATGAGATTTTTTTATTAATAATATTGATTTGAACAACCAATTCTCCCAAGAAAATGAGATTCTGCTGGAGCTGTTGGCTACTGTCTGCATTTACCTGAAACAGGGTGCTTGAACTCTTATGAGCAGGCCTGTGAAGCGTACAGTGTGATGCAAACTTTCCAGAGTTTGAGGAAGGTTAGCAGTAGATGATAGGTGGTATTCATGACACATTTCACTGTGCTAAGAATCCCAGACAGAACCAGAGAAGAAACAAAAGGGTGTGGTGTGGGGCATTTGGAGCTCTCTCTTCTAAAGCAAAGGCCCAATTGTTACACCAAGTCTCTCCTACTATCAGGGAAGATGCACAACGTTGAGTGGACCTGTCTGGATTTCAGATTCATCACATTCATTATTTGGGTGTGTTACTCTGGCTACAGCTGCTTCTGGCTAGCAAATCTTCCAGGAGCAGTGACAGTGGACCACTCCTTTGTGAAAAAGACAAATGGAAGCTCAGCGTCTCCCCTGGCTCTTTTGGGATCCTCATGCCCTTGAGTAACAAGGCTATGAAAAGAATTACAGTGTTAGCAGGGGTAATTGATGCAGGGGGATTTGATTACTACTCTACAGTGGACTAAAGGAAGCTCTGAGTGGAGGAGATTCCTTCCTACGTCTCCTAGTTTTGCCCTGCCCCGTGTTAAGGTCCCTTGGACAGTATAACAAACCAATCTAAGCAAGATGATAAATGGGTATCACGCCTCCAGGTAAAATACCAAATCTTTAAGTTTTTGCTGCAGGTGAAAGGAATATGGAATGGGTAGTAAAAGAAAGTTGTTATAAATATAGGCAAAGTCATGTGACTAGTTACAGAAACAAGATTTGTAATTGTCATGAATGTTCCTGTCTTATTTTGTGAAGAACATATTTGTGCATATACACATATATGCAGCAGATATGTGTGTTTTCTTTCTGCTACTATTCCTTATCTTGTGACATAACATTGAATTGTTATCATTACCTAAGTCCTGTTTGGTTTGTAGTATCATGCCTAGCTTATGAGATCTCAATGAGTAAATATTCCTTAGAGGACTTTGCCATCCACTTTGATAGAATTATTGTATTCTTGTTTGTTATATTAGGTAGACTTATGATCTTGTTATTGTGTTTACTTGGAAATTAAGCCTGGTATAAAGAGATGTTGCCTGGTATCAGTTTTGTAAAGAATGAGCTTGTAGTTAGAAATCTTGATGGCCAACATTACTAGACTTAAAATCAGTCAAGAAAGTGTTTTTTAGAGTATGTCATCATCATCATCATCATCATCATCACCATCATCATGATCATCATCGTGTGTGTACGCGTGTGCTTGTGTGTGTGTGTATGTGTGTGTGCTTGTGTGTGTGTGTGTGTGTGTGTGTGTGTGTGTGTGTGTGTGTGTGTGTGCAGGTGCTTGAGAACCATAAAGCATGTGTGGAGACCAGGTTGTTCTTTCTATCATATGTTTCAGGGATTGAACTCAGGCCATCAGGCTTACACAATGCATGTTTTTACCTGCTAAGCCCTCTGATAGGTTCTAAGTCATTTATGGATAATTTTTTGCCAAGAAATTTATATGTAATCCAAAATGTTTAGGTATATAAAGTAGGTATACAGATATATGACATAGACAAGCCAAACATTCACTGAAAGTAATCATAAAGAATTTTATTTTAGCGTCAGCAAGATGGCTTAGCAGGTAAATTTTTGCTAAGCCTGGGGATCTAAGTTTGATCCCTAAGATCCACATGGTAGAAGGAGAAAATTAACTTCTGCAAGTTGTCTTCTGATTTCCACATGTGCTCACACATACACATACAATAAACGAAATGTAAAGAAATGTAAAAGAACTATTTGGTGTATATAATTTTCATATCTATTAAAGATGAATGCAATTTGCACAGCTACTTTTCCAGTTGCTGTGATGACATTCCATGACAAACATAATTTAAGAGAGAAAGCACTTATTCTGTCTCCTAGTTCCAGGGTAAAGCCCATCACGGCATCGAGGTCCAGGCAACAGAGGCTTGAAGTGTCTGGTCATATCATACCCAGTCAGTCAGGTGTTGGGGTCCACAGAGGTTTCCTAGTGAGATCTGAGTTTGCCTTACACAGCAGGGCTGCATTAGGGGATGGCTTGACCTCGTGTGTGGTCACCAGGTGTCTGGAATGGTTCACACTTGGCTGTGCTGGGGGGAGGTCTTTTGCTCCACCCCTTGGCATTTCTTTAAAAGCCCTTTGGCAGAGAGAGTCAGGGCCTGATGGATTAGAATCCAGGCCCTCCCAAGGCTATCCTGTGTTCTCGTTCTCTCTCTCTCTCTCTCTCTCTCTCTCTCTCTCTCTCTCTCTCTCTCCCTCCCTCCCTCCCTCCCTCCCTCCCTCCCTCCCTCCCTTCCCCCCCTCTCTCCCTCTCCCCCTCCAGCTATCTATCTTTCTATCTAATATTTCATGCTGCTCCTGCTCAAGAGTACCCTGAGGAAATGTGGGGGTACGATGGTCCCCCACAGTCAGGCTGTCACTGCTCAGGCCCCTTCTGTACTTGCACAGTCCAGGATCCCAGTCAGGCAATAGCCCCTGTCACTGTGGGAGAGTCTTCCCACTCAATCCACACAATCAAGCTAGCCCCCACAGGCATGCCCAGTCACACTTCTAGGTGATTCTAGATTCTGTCAAGTCAATAACACTAATTATTATACATACTAATGAGATAGAAGTGCTTATTTATTTTACATAAAGAATTAAATCTTGGCTAAATACTAGATAGAACAAACATAAAGCAACTTTATTTTTCATAGTTGATTGTTGTTTTGATTTTATAGTCAGCAAAGTTGAAATTATAGGTCTTAGGGATTGAATTCTGCTTGCTAGACTTAGGAAAACAAATGTCTAGACACACTAAGCCATCTCACCAGCCCTGTGAATCAATATTTATTTTTTATCACTGTGCATTTAGGCATTTAGAGACCTTTACTACTGACAAAGTTTTCATGAGTGCCCCCTCTACATTCTGTTATGCCACCCTCCACTTAGGAAGCTATGACTGAACATCCATGATATACATCTAGGTATAGCTGTGAAGGTGTTTCCAGAGAGGACTGACTAAGGGGTAAAGATGTCCTTCAATGTCTGGGTAGCCTAGACACAAAGGGGACTGAAGGGGAAAGTGTGTAGCCACTTGCCTTCACAGCTTCTGCCAGAGCAATGCATCTGTTGCTGTTGACGTGCTCCACACGTCACATTCCAGCTTCTTCAGCTTCTCAGTGTGGTCCAGTGACTTGCCTCAGAGCTTCCAGGCATCCAGCGCTGTATTGGAACTGCTGAGGTGCTCATCTTCTTGTATGAAGGAGCTAGAGGGTTAGCCTGTATTAGACATAGGCATTGCTGGATTACAATGTCCTATTGTGAAAGCCAATCTAAAAGAAAATTCCCCCTCTATATACAATAACATTCTATTATTTCTATTTCATTCAAGAACTCTGCCTAACTCAGGGGAAGAATATAAGAAATGAAGGAAGAGGGGGAGGGAGAGGGAGAAAGAGACTTAATTAGCCTTATAAATGAGATGTCTCTGTACAGGTCTGTCCCAGGTATGGCACAACACAGGAGTGCCAGCAATGCCATCTCACTCTCTCTGCTTCTAAATGTCACTATTGTGGAATATTAGTTTAAGATGTGTTACATTCGCTTATGCTGTGGAATGTTTGCTTAATGATGCAAAGATGTATTACATTCTTTTATGTTGCATTCATTTAACTCTGTGAAGCTGTGTTACTTTGCCTGTCTAAAACACCTGATTGGTCTAATAAAGAGCTGAATGGCCAATAGCGAAGAAGGAGAGAGAAATAGGCAAGGCTGGCAGGCAGAGAGAATAAATAGGAGGAGAAGAGAGTAGAGGGAGGAGCAAGAAAAGGAGAAGGAGAGAGGATGCCAGGGGCCAGCCAGCTACACAACCAGCCACAGAGTAAGAAGGAAAGAAAGGAATATAGACTAGAGAAAGGTAAAAGCCCAGAGGCAAAAGGTAGACAGGATAATTCAAGAAAAGCTAGCTAGAAAGAAGCTAAGTTAAGGCCAGGCATTCACAATTAAGAATAAGCCTCCCTGTATTTATTTGGGAGCTGGATGTTGGGCCCCCAGAGATCAAAGAGTAAAAAAAAAAAAAAAAAAAAAAAAAAAAAAAAAAAAAAGAGAAAGAAAAAAAAGAAAGAAAAAGAAAAAAAAAACCCAACTGCATGCCACCTCTCTCTTTTCAGGGAGGCTGCCCCTAAAATGATGTAAGCTAGGTTGCTATGTACTTCAGCTTTATATCCCATCTGCCAGTGAGGCCAGCAGAAATAAGAGACTCTCGATGTCAGCTCACTCTGCAGATGTTCCAGAGCTGATTCTCATTGACCTAACTTGGTCCAGGGGCCCGACTCCCAAACCAATGCTTGTCTCCATGGTGACGGGATGTGCTTGCTGGCCAGCCCTGTGTCAAGTACCATACCCAGGCAGGAGGGGCCGAGTAGTGCCTATTCTCATCAAACCATATTGCTTTCAGCTGGGAAGAGATAATTCACTGAAGAAATTTGGGATGCTAAATTTTAAATAAAGAGGGGAAGATTCACTCTGAGAATTTATCTCTTCTTGCTCCTTATGATACTCCATTTCTCTGATACTTCAAATAGCTAATAAGTCAGACCACCGGGGAATGTGAGGTCACCACTTTCCTGCATCACAAAGGGGACACTGTAAACATGTTAGCCTAAGTTGAACAAGATGTAGACTTTCAACATCAACCAGCCAAGCACAGGTTTGAAGTTGCTTTTTCAAAGCAACAAAGAAGAAAGCAGATGAAAGGCCCATCTTTGAAAGAGCTTCACGTACTATGTCCCTCATGCCATCACCTTCATTTTTCTCAGGTTCGAGCTCTCTGAAAAAGTTCCACAGCACTGAGGAACAAAAGGGGCTTCCTACACTGCACATCTAAATTTGGTTGCTATATATGAAGTAAGGCTAGTATTCCAGTCCAAAGTCCCCAGTCCTTCCCAGTGCATGCTGCTAGTCCACAGCGCAGTGTGCTTTCCAGTTCTTTCCAAACCTCTCCAGTCCCCTCCATCAAAGTCACCTTCCCAATGTGGTGATCTTGAGTCCTCCTTTTAAAAAGTAACTCATTGAGTCCAATAAGTGCTGTTCATATGCTGTGTGTCATTCACTGGGGCATGGGGAACCTGCAAATATGCAACCCCTCAAAGGGAAGGGACTCTGCCTTAAGCAGCCACCAACTTCCAAAAGCTCCTCAGCTAGGGGTGGGGGGAATTTTTAACTGGTTTGCTCTTATGCAGATCTTGTGTAGGTATCCATACTTGCTGGGAGTTTGCATGTACAAACAGCCATGTCATTTGCAGAAGACAGCATTTCATAGCTCTCCTTCCTATACTCTGGCTCTTATGTTATTTTGTTTGTTTGTTTAATGTATCTTATTTTATGCATATGAGTCTTTTAACCATGCACCATTTGCATGCCTGATGCCTGTGGAGGATAGACAATGGCATCGGATCCTTTCAAACTTGGGAGTGGTATATTTTGAGTTAGAATATGGATGCTAGGAATTGAATCTGTGCTCTCTGGAAGAGCAGGAGTACTTTTAACCACTGAACTGTCTCTAAAGACCATCTCTTACATTCTTCCTGCCCCCGCTTCCACCACATTCCTTAGCCCTGTGGTTGGGGGCTGATATAGACGTCTCTTCTATGACTGAGTGCACACAATCACTTTCAGTAGTTCAAACAGTTACAAGTCTCTGCATTAACCACTAACTTACTACAATTGGTTTCTCTGCCTAAGGCTGAAAGCAGCACAGATCTAGGGATATAAACATAAAGATTTAGAAGGCAGTTTGACAGCATGATCATTTATCAAAACAATATCAATAGTTTCCCCCTTGGGCCTATGGTTTTTGATCACTTTTTTATATTATCAAGAATGAGTCTCTCCTGTGGAGTGTAGCAGGCTTTCTTTTAGGCCACCAACCAGCTCCCAAATCATGATGTGGAAACTTCTTATTAGTTATGAATGCTAGATCTTAGCTCATGCTTGTCCCACTAACTTTGATAACTTAACCTGTTTCTCTTTACCTACATTTTGCCTCGAGGCTTTTTACCTTTCTTTCCTTCTGCATATCTGACTTTCACTTTTTCTGGTGTCTGTCTGGCTGGCAGCTGCCTGACTTCTTGTCTTTCTCTTTCTCCTTGTTCTCTTCTCCTTCTCTTTTTTCTTCTATTTATTCTATTTATTCTCTCTACCCACCAGCCCCACCTATCCCTCTCCTGCCTAGCTCTTGGCTGTTCAGCCTTTTATTAGACCAATCAGGTGTCTTAGGTAGGCAAGGTGAAACAAATAAAAAACATCGTCATAGATGTTTAATTACAGAATTATAGAAATGCAGCATAAACAAATGTAACCCATCTTTGCCTAGTTAAAATAATATTCCACAACAGTGGCAAATCCCTCTAATCCATTCAAGGGAGGGCATGGTTACCCCCATAACCAGTCTTACCACTACTGTACCAGTTGTCACATCTTGCCTGGAAAGGCTGTATTACAGCACGCAGGCTCTATTTTTTATACAGAGCAGATAGAATATTAAATTTGCCCTGGTGATAAATGTGCCACAGCTGCAGCTCTCAGTGGCAAACTTCTGCATTCCATACGTTTCCTTATGGTCTACATTGAAGCCAGAGACTAGAACTTGTAGCACGAATCTTAACAGGTCTTATTAATAAAAACGAACCTGGAGCCAGGTATTGGGGTAAAGCTGGAAGATCAGAGAAGCAGAACAAGCCACAACTACCTCACCTTGCCAGTTCCTCAGCTGATCCTGTTTCCTTAGACTGGAAGCTTCTGTGTCCTCATCCAAATGGATCTCAGCTGAACTCCTGCTCAAAAGCTTCAAAGCTTAACCAAGCTAGTTCCTGGTTTTCATGCCTTTTATACCTTTCTGCTTCCTGCCATCACTTCCAGGGATTAAAGGCTCTTGTTACCACGCCTAGCTGTTTCCAGTGTGGCCTTGAACTGACAGAGATCCAGACAGATCTCTGCCTCTAGAATGCTAGGATTAAAGGCATTGCTACCACTGCCTAACCTCTATGTTTAATATTATGGCTGTTCTGTTCTCTGACACCAGATAAGTTAATTAGGGTGCACAATATTTTGGGGAACACAATATATCACCACAAGGACCCACTCAAACCAGACATTTAACTTGCTCAAAGTCTGCACTGAGCTAGTCCTCAAATTCATGCTTTTATGTTCCACCAACTTGCCCCTCTCCACCCTTCATCTTTTCCCTTTTTCATTCCTTTCCTTACTTTCTTCCTTCTCCATTTTCTGTCTATTCCTATTCTCCTTTTCTTTTTTACGCATTATGAATTTCATGAGAATCTTCAAAATGCCAGCATTTTGCCCATTTCTGAGACAAAAAAAAAAAAAAAGATGAGGAAAACAAATCCCTATGTAGATAACCTGCTAGTCTGGAAAAGAATCGTCTAGGTCACTGGTTCTCAACCTACCTAATGCTGTGGCCCTTTAATACAGTTCTTCATGTTGTGGTGACCTCAACCATAAAATTGTTTTTGTTGCTACTCTGTAACTGTAATTTTGCTGCTGTTATGAATTCTAATGTAAATAAGTGATATGCAGGATATCTGAAATGTGACCCTGTGAAAGGGTCATTCAACCCCTGAAGGGATTGTGATCCTCAAGTTGATAACTGCTGTAGATGAGCCCTGGAGTTCTGAGTGAGATCTTACTAGACCTCAGATCTTGGACCATTTCCTGAGTGTCCATTCCAAGTGATAGCAATTTAAATTCTTTGCTTTCTTTGGAAGCTTTGACACAGTTTCAAACTAGGGAATTTGATATTATTATAAACTTTTATAGTGTAAGAAAGAAGGTAAATAGGACAAGATGGAAACATTGGAGAGTCCAAACAGAGTCATGAAAAGATCAATACGATTGTTGCTTAAAATCATAGGGCTGGCTCATGGTCTCACAGTGTGGCCTCAGCCTACTTAAATATTTGAATAATCTTGACAAAAAGAGAAATATAAGCGGGTGAGAAGGAGGTGACACAGAGTGAGCTATTAGAATAATAAGGAAATCAAGGCCATACTGCATCAGAAATCCTGCCTCAGAATGAGTTTAATATGATGTGAATCTATCAGTCCTAAACTTACATTGTGGGGACTTTGTCTAATTTAACATGATTCTAGTCTAAAAGACATTAATTTTTCTATATAATATGCTTCCTAAATACTAAAGATCTGGTGGCCATGAATGTGTTAGGACCCTGTGAGGCAGACACCAGGGATTCCACCCTCACTACAGGAACCTCTAGGGCTTGTCAAGGAGTTGGTTTTGGCTGTATGGATTTTTTTCATCTTACATACATCTTGGTTTTATTTATTTTTGTTGTTTGTTGCTTGGCTTTTGAAAAGGTGTCTCACTGTGTAACCTTGGAATTCTGTAAGTAGACCAGGCTGCCCTTGAACTTACAGAGATCTTCTTGTTTTTGCCTTCCTAGTGCTAGGATTCAAGGTGTGTGCCACCACAAAGTCACATTGCTTTTAGAAGCACAGCCTCTCACGGTAAAGGTCATGTGTGATTATGTTTAAAATCCATGCATTCGCCAGGCGGTGGTGGCACACGCCTTTAATCCCAGCACTCGGGAGGCAGAGCCAGGTGGATCTCTGTGAGTTCGAGGCCAGCCTGGGCTACCAAGTGAGTTCCAGGAAAAGGTGCAAAGCTACACAGAGAAACCCTGTCTCGAAAAACCAAAAAAAAAAAAAAAAAACCCAAACAAACAAACAAACAAACAAAAACCCAAAAAACAAAAACAAAAACAAAAAAACCCAGGTAGCATTTAAAAGCTACCAAGAAAAAAAAAATCCATGCATTCACTAGGACCACTCCAAGATAAACAATGGACTTGCATCTTCAAATTGAAGGGGCAATGATTTGCAAGGGTATTACTTTGACAGACAAACTGCCCTCCACTAGAAATATTGACACATTAGCTTCTTAATGGATAATTACGCCTCTACTGAGGTCAATTGCAAGGAAGAAGCGACCGAGAACAACTTAAAAATCTGAAAATGGTTTCACCTTTAAATTGGAGTCTGCTCCAAAAGAAAGGAAAATCTAGAAAGATTTCTAGAGAAGAAGAAATAAAATAAACACAAAGGGAATTATGGAGGAGAGTAACAGCAGTCACAGTTGCGCAGGGAATCTGCTGCCTGTGGAAATAGTTCATCACTCCAGGTCTGGAGATCCTCTCAGGACTGCCTCTTTAGAACGCATGTGGAGACTCCACCAAGGCACACTGGCCATTTTGTCAGTTAAACATTTCTTATGTAACTTGACACTGTATCTTTGTCAGACATCTCAGACTCTCACTGGCAGTGTTTCAACTGTCACAGAATCATCAGACTTATATTTAAGGCCTTCCATTTTGCTCCTTCCATCTCCCTTTTTTGAGATTTTGGTGGGGAAATCAGGAAGTTCTATTTTTCAGTTTTCAAGCTATCTATCAAACTCAGAATTTGTGCTTTTCCGAGTAAACGTCTTTGAGCAGTGAGTTTTGATCCTCTTTAATCCTTTATGGTTTGCTTTTGTCTCCCGAGAGCAGGTCAGACTTGGGCAAGCCTGACAGCAGTCACAGAGAAAGCCAGTGGGATAGAAGGAGGAGAGCCACATGTCTTTATTCCCACAATGACTCTGCATCCTAGCTGTTTTCTGTGTAGATAAGCCTGTCTTTCCTTTTGATCCTCATAACCCCAGGTTAAAATATATCCCCAAAGAAGCATGATACAGAAGCCCTCCACCCACAATATCCGTGTGTGGGACATCAACCGTCAGGTGGCCATTTCACAAGCCTTTATGAAGGCAGGTTTCTTTATTTTAGGCAACATACACTAAAACCAGGAGGAACCTAGCTAAAGCCTGTACTTCCACTTGCTTCTACTTCCAGGATTTGGATATCACACAGCTAAGCACCATATGACTAGTTCCTTGGTAGCTTTGCTGCTTGTGACCCCTCTGATAAGTGGGTTACAATGATATCAGTTATCCAGGTGATTCTTCAAGGAGTCAAGGCCATGTTTTTGTAGAAGTCAGTGACTCATCATGTATGCCTATACATGTGTTTGAAATACTCATCTTGAAAGACTCCAAGATGAGAATAAGTGGGACATTCTCAGGTTTCAAAATGACATCAGGACCTAAGATCACATGCACACCAACTACTAGGTTTCTAGTGTCCTATTGCAGACCACCAGAGTAGCATCTCACAGTCTCTAGCCTTCATCCTTTTTAAGTGAAGGCTTCCTTAACGTAATTTCTCCCTGGCCTAAGAATAACAACTTGAAACTTCCCTGACTTGAGATGGTCCTTTCTACAGGCTAGATCTCCATCTTCTCTGTTTTCCTGATGTGCTGGTTAGTGCTTTTCAACTTGACACAAGCTAGGGTCATCTGGGAAGAGAGACCCCAGTTAAGGAATCACTTTCATCAAATTGACATGTGGGTGAGGCTATGGGCATTTTATTGATTGATGATTGATGTAGGAAGGCCCAACTCAATGTGGGCGGGGCTCCCCTGGGCAGATGACTCTAAGTTTTATGAGAAAGCAGGTTGAGCAAGCTGCAGAGAGAAAGCCAGTAAGAAGTGTTCCCGGGGATGGGGGACTGGGTTGGGGGGAAGGGCTGGGGGTGGGAAGAGGGGGAATCTGTGGTTGGTATGCAAAGTGAGTAGAAAATTTCTTAATAAAAAAAAGAGAAGTGTTCCCCCATGGCTGCTGCTTCAGTTTCTTCCCCCAAGTTCTTCCTGCTTTGAGTTCTTGCCTGACTTCATGATAAACCGTCAGCTGTAAGCTCAAATAAGCCCTTTCCTCCAGTTACGGTATTTATCACAGCAATAGAAATCTATAAAGACAGATGGATTGCCAAATAAAATAAATATTTTTAAACATTTTAAATATTTTATTGCATTGTGTGTGTGTGTGTGTGTGTGTGTTACACTTGCATGCCATGGCGTATGTTTAGAGGTCAGGGGATGTCTTTCAGGAGTTTGCTCTCTCTTTCCACTATGTAGGCTCCTGGAGGATTGAACTCAGTTTTCAAGATATGGAAGCAAGTACATTTACCCACTGAAGCATCTCCCTTCACTCAGTATGTCTTTTTGTGTTCTTTCATCCCTCCAACAACTTATGTGTTTACTGAGCTCTTTTATTATTGGTAACAAAAAAGATTTGGCTTCAATAACAAGACCTACTCTGCATATTTTATTTTAGGCTGAAGAAAATGTAGTAGAGGTCCATCAGGTGGAACTTATGGATGGTTTTGTAACTGTCCTGGGGCACGGAGGTTCCCAGGCAGCCCCAGACACCAGGAATCAGCTCATTATCATGTCTAGTGCAAGGGAAACCCAGTCTCAGCCCCTGCTTTTCTGCCTCTTAGGATCCAAACTACTGGAACAAAAAGGAAACCCTAAATGTCTGGACTTGGGCAATACTACTGCCACCTTCAGCCCAACTCAGCTTCTAAGGACTCCTGACATTTTCTTCTTAAAGGAAAGGCAAGTCCTATAGCTTCCTGCTTTTGTCTTCAGTTGAGTACTCTACTTGCCATCAGCATCCTTAACCATTTATTTTATTCAGCCACTGAATTGAAAGTGTGCATTCGATGCCAAGAGATTAAAGGCTGCTGGTTAATCCTCCTGATTGAGAATTCACTTATTGATCTATGAAGTAAAATTAGTTTTCTCCAGAAAGCCACTAAAGATAAAATTATATTCTAAAAGTCTAGAAATACTAAAGTTCTCACCCTTTAAAATAGTTTTTCAGCTATTTTTTTAAAAAATAATGATGGGAAGGAAAATTTCTTCTACTAATTTTTAATAGTATTTTGATAAAATACAGTTTGAAAACCAGAGAGAGAGAGAGAGAGACAGAGACAGAGACAGAGAGGGGGAGGGAAGGATGGAGAGAGAGAGAGAATTATATTCCTCTAATACTGCCCAACAGGCCTCTTTTTAACATCACTCATGGTTTCCAGCTCTCAGGAGGCTGAAGATGTGTCTCACCTCCTCATGCAGGGTTGCTGGCTAGCAAACAGTGAGGTGTGCTGAGTTAGATGGATCTGGAAGCCCGTCTAGAAGAAAGTACCTGCTTTTCTCTGGTTGCCCAAAGTCTGAAAGAAGGACCTGTCAGGGATCAAGCCTATCATCCCACTTGCTTACTGTGCACAATCCAAGCTCTTTAAACATTTTAGCATCTTTTCCTTCTTTCAGTTCCTCTCTGTCAACTGGAGACTTCATTACTCACATGTAATTTGTGTGAATATCAGTGTGTACTTTTTAAAGCAACTGATTGTCACTGTTTTAATAAGTAATTATGTTTAACATCAACACAGGCTCAAAGTGTATACACTGTTTTATATCCTATTTACTTACAGAATGAAATTGTAAAATGTTATACATTGCCATGAACTTATCATAATCCATTATCCTGCTTTTTCTTTACCGTGAAGGTTGAAATTGGCAGAACTGGATCTCTCTCTCTCTCTCTCTCTCTCTCTCTCTCTCTCTCTCTCTCTCTCTCTCTCGTGTGTGTGTGTGTGTGTGTGTGTGTGTGTGTGTGTATGTGTGTGTGTGTGTGTGTGTGTGTGTGTGTGTGTGTGTATGTGTGTGTGTGCATGTGGAGATCAGAGACAACCCTGGGCATCATTCCTCAAGCACGATCCACTTTGATTTGGGTTTTGAAGCCGTGTCTCTCAGTGGCCTGAACATCACCAAGTAGGCTAGTCTGGCCGCCCAGAGGGCCCAAGGGTCCGCCTGCCTCTGCCTCCTCAGTACTGGGATTACGTGTGCGAACTATCAGGTCTAGACTGTTTTAAGGGTGGGTTTTGGTAACCCAGGTCCTCATGTCTGTAAAGCAGGCGCTTTACCGACTGGGACATCTTCCCAGTCCTACATCCACTACTGTTGAGTTTTGGAGAGACTGTTGTAGAAAGACGGTAACATCTACTGTCTGAGAAGTTGCCCACCTCTAATCCTCCCATCTCCTTGGTTGAGAACTGTGGGGCACATGTTATGGTTGAGTTTTTAGTGAATGACATTATCATACCACAGCCTATCAAAACTCCAGATCTGTGAGTCCTGCTGCCTCCTGACTCTAGTACATTTCAAATGCTATGGAGCATAAAACAAAATGTGTCCATCTTGGAAGTGGAAGGATGCTTTTATTAAGAGATGACAAAATAAATGCCATAATTTAACTCAAACATCAAGTATCATTGGCAACATAGCACATGCATTTAACATATCCATTAGAAATGAGATTGATAGAAGCCATTAGACATGTAGTTCTAAGGAAGAGATTCAAAAGATGAGGCCCTCGGTCACCTGTCCTTTTCTGGACCCAGGGAAGATGGTTCTGGGGCTCCCTTTTTCATTCTGGTATTTTCAGGCCAGGCATGGCTTCCCTGTTATAAGCATCTTCATTTGTCTCGCCATATTTCTCTTATTTTCTCTCTTCTTCTGCCATTTCTCTTTAGACATAGATTCATTTCTAGTTTCCATGAAACTAGAATTTAGCACCAGTTACATATTCTCTGGGTGCCTAGAGCTCTTTGGAAAAGAGATATTACAGAAATGTAATGAATAAATAAAAGCCTGGCTCACACCCTCAGGCCCTTGCATTGCCGAGTGTTGAAGTTAGCAGTTTTCCAGGATTTGAATAAGTATGCTGCTGAGTACTGGAATGGAGCAAACTTCATCAGAGGAGGAGAGCTCACTTTGGGAAAGTCCACTGCAGTAAGATTATAACCACATCTCTTATACTTAATTATTATTTTGTTTTTGCTAAGATCTATGCATCCAATTTTAAGCCCAATGCTTTTATCTGTAATGCATTCAAATGCCTTTTATGAGCCTTTCCCTTTCTGCATTGCAGTGAAAATATATCTTTGTGTTAGCACAACACATGCATACTTACGAAGCCTCTGTGCTTATGTAATTATATTTGAGTTGATGGTGAAATCCTCCAGAGACATTTGAATGACTTAAAATAAATAGAATATTGTCAGTAAGCTTCCAGGAAGTGGGAGAAGTAGACACAGTGGGCTGCTAACCACAGACCATGGTATTATCTTGGGGAACAGTGCAGCACCACAGCTTTCTGAATCCTTTTTTCAAATTCCACTTTAACACATACCAAACATAGAAAGATTAGGGAGAAATCATATCTTTCCAATTTTGGTCCAACACATACAGTGTATTTACTGCCCAAGAAAGGACAGTAACCTTTTGGGAAATTATTTCATGGTAGCTTCTCTCTACTGGTGCTAATGGCCATGGCAGAAATGGCATGGATGATACTCAGTGCAATGAGGAAGCAAACAAAGTTCTTTTCAGAGGAGGGAGAGCATACTCACACCTGGCTCCTCCTATATGGACGATGGCACTGTGTGGCAATAACACACCAACACAACAATAACACAGTGTGGAGAACAGAGCATGGGAGGATTTACAGGCACTCCCATTAGGCCAGTATTTTTTGGAGTGAGTGAGGCTCAGTCTCCCACACTATATGGATAATGAATTTCATGGACTTCATTGTGATTCTGATGAGATGACTCTGTTCTTAGATATATCTGTCATTTGTTGTTGTTTTTAAAATACATTGGCTAATATGGCATTGAGAGGTTACTGTTAACAAGTGCTGTGTCATTGACTGGGCCTACCTTGATACCTTTGCAGTATATACAAAATATATAACCTGTGTGCAAGCAATCTAAACACAACTGATTGGCGTAAGGTCAGGCTACAAACAAAATGTTCATCAAGCAATGGCCTATGATCTGACAGAGTTGAAACATTGAAAATAGCCAATGTGATTCTCTCTTTATTGGGAGCTTGAACTGAGAAACAGAGAGGAAGGCAGTTAGTGGGAATGACTCTGTCTAATAGAGGAGCCCTACCAGGTTAGACCATGATAAGCTCTGCTTAGGAGGGAGAACAGCCAGCCTAAAACCATGAATAACACAAACTATAAAGTGAGCAAATAGTAGTTAAAGAAGGAATGGAGCACTCCTTCCTTCCATCCTTCTATCCTTCCTTCCTCCTTTCCCTTTTCATTTTGGGATGATGATGATGATGATGATTATTAACTGCTTACTGTGTGCCAAGTGACAGACATACAGTGGTGTACAAGACAGATAGGGCTGTGGCCACTATGTTGAGTTGCATGACTAAAATCCAAGTGGTTGACTTGTATCAGTCCTTGCTCTAACATTGGTCTCCTGAGCTATGGAATAATATAAATTTAGGCATTTGCTCAAGAGTTATGATCTAAGGGTACTCCACACAAAATATCATACAGAACTAATTTGAACATCAGTGAGATGCTCAAAACTCACATCTTCATCAACACTCTGAGAAATCCCGGCTCACTCCTCATGCAAACATGTGATTTTTCAGAATAAAGAATACTACCATAATGTTTCCCTGTGTCCTGACAGATCATAACTTGATTTATACTATACCAAGTAGGCACGGTCAGACTTCTTTAAACCCAGGACCACAACTCAAAAACATTAGAAAAATAATCTACATTTGGTTTATATAGTAAGTTATTGGAAGTACACTTAAGTGTCTAAAAGAGTGTGAATGCATAGTGGACTGCTGTTGTTTAGTTTTTTGGCTCTTTGTGAGGGTGCCACCACCCAGCTCCCAAATAAATCACCCACACTCATGGAGGCTTATTCTTAATTATTAATGCCCAACCTTAGCTTGGTTTCATTTCTAGCCAGCTTTTCTTAACTTTAAATTACCCCATCTACCTTTTGCCTCTGGGCTTTTCCATTCTCTTACTTCTGTAAATCTTACCTTACTCCATGGCTTGCTGTATAGCTGGGTGGCTGGCCCCTGGAGTCCTCCCCCTTCTCTGTCCTCTTTTTTCACTCCTCCATCTCTTTTCTTCTTCCTCCTCCCAGATTTCTCCTTCTATTTATTCACTCTGCCTGCCAGCCTCACCTGTCTCTCTCTCCTGCCTTGCTACTGGCCATTCAATTCTTTATTAGGCCATCAGGTATTTTAGACAGGCACAGTAACACACCTTCACAGAATTAAACAAATGTAACATAAACAAAAGTAACACACCTTAAAATAATATTCTACAACAGACTGAATTGCTCTGAAGTATTTGTTGAATTCACAGATGAATAATGAAGTCAGAGAGGGGGGCAGAGGTAGGCCAGACAGCTCCTGGCCATTGCAATATGACTCTATATTGTTTTATGCTCTTACATTAAGAAACCTATTATATTCATCACCATTCCATGAGGGCTGAGTGAGCCTGAAATCATAGACTAAAAAGTACAAAGGGATTGAATGAACCATAAATTCATCATTTGTCTGTTTCAGTTGTCATTAATTTGGCAACTGAACATTTATCTAGATAATGTGATCAAGAAAGAGAGTTCCTCTGAGCGGTTTGTTTCTCAGAACTAATCCTACAATCACCCACTGGTAACCAAAGATTGTCTTTCCTCAGCTCTGGAATCCAGAAATTCAAAGTCAAGGTGTTACAGGATGCTCCCTTCAAAGGCTCTGAGGAGTGGAATAGTTCCTGTCTCTCCCCAGTTCCAGAGGCCCTGGGATCAACATTACTGATCTCTAGCTTGTTTTTTCTCAGCCTTCTCTGTGTGGTTCTCTCCTTAGAAGACCAGCCATTTGATTTACGGTCCACCTGAAGTGGGGGGGTGGGGTGGTTTTTATCTTGTGAACATTGATGAGGCATGGTTTCCTAAAAGTCCATAATCAAGGTTAGACCTTGAACCTATTTGGGAGCAAAACACAGTCTAACCCACTGCAGGGAGGTGCACAGAGCCCAGAACCTGAATTGAAACGTGGACTCAAAACTCACTTCTACCACTTCCTAGATATGTGACTTTGAGTGATGTACTGAAATACAATAATCTAGAATTATCCAGAGGAGTAAATGAGTATGACTATATGTAATGAGGATGAGTAAATGAGTATATGTATGTACACACACACACACACACACACACACACATATATAAAATTTTGCCATGTGACCATTATATAATCAGTGTTCTGTAAATGTCATGTTTATTTTATTGTTGTTCTCTTTAATGAAGTATCTTTTTATTTGTTATTATTTAACCCTTCACCACCCAACAATAACCTAGGCATGACTTAAAAGCTGAGGGAGTTATCAGAATATTTAGTGAAGGGTATTCAAATTTCTGGCCCAAACCAGAGAATAACAGAAATGTAGTTTCTGTAGTAAAATCATTCACCAAACACCCCAAGGCAATTTAAGGAACCAAGCTCCAGATCCCCATTCACCATCAAGTTTTGTGGCTGTGTGGCCAGGGTGTAAGGCCACTTATCCTGAACGACATCTGAGCTGTTGAAGCTTCCTAGTGGAAACAGAGCAGAAGTGGGTTAGGCATTACAACAGCTGAGCTGAAAAGGCAGTCAGGAACCTCTCTCAACCCTAGTATCTGTACAAAACCCTCAAGTGTGAGGCTGCAAAATGGGAAGTCAGTGTGTCAACTGTTTCCCTTTTGGACTTACATTGGCCAATGTGATATTTGTTCTTTGGGGGTTTGCCAGCCCTGAAGTGCCCCACTATTGTCTTTTTGTTACTCTAAACCTCCCTGTTTGTGTGTCAGAATCCCATTTTAAATCTTAGCTCGAGTGTCAGTTTTCTTCTAACCCCTGAACTCTGTAAATCTGCATTCCCTAACATGAGTGTGTCCCCTTCCTGATGCTGACACTGGAAGAGACCAAGGAAGTAGCCTACTTTCTCTGAATAACAATTTAAAGCTTCAGAGAAAGTCAGGAACTGCTACAAGTTGGATTGTGGATCAATACATAGAGGGGAAGGCAGACATGAAGGCTTACCTTTTTCCTATGTAGACTTAACAATAATTCAATGTCGAAATCAGCTTTTGACCACACCAAAATTCCTTAGTTGAGAATAGAGTTCAGTAGACAAAGCTTTGAAATCTAGGGGAAAACCCTAGATGTTTCTAATTCTACCCAGTAATTGTCGCTTGTTAAGCTGGCTGTATGCATGGAGAAATAGAAAAGAATGAGTTTGAGTGGAGCTGAACACAGGCAGCAAGAGCCAGATCCCATTGGGTTACGCGGTCATCTGTTCCTCCAGTCACAAGTCCTTCAATACTTTGTAAGGAAGTATGTCCTCGGTAATGACATTAACACTGGAAAATAAAGGATTAAAGAAAGGGACCTATGGTCTGAAATTATATTTCAAGGTCTGTAATTCAGTGGAAAAGAATATGCCTACTAGGTGCAAGGCCCCCTGAGTTTTATCCCAGCACTGCAAGACAAACATCTAAACAAAACAAGAGTCATGTAGCGAATGAAGACTGGCATACTCTCAGGCATTTGTGATATGTGCTATAAAGGACAAAATTAGGGACTAGAAATGTGATCAGGAGTTGGAAGGAACATGGAAGAAACTGCTTCAACAGGACTCGTGAGAAAACTTGGGGATAACACACTCTAGGGTAAGGAGTGTGGCCCAGGATGGTGCTGTCTTGGTTCATTCATCAAACAAGAAGCTCAGTAGGACTGTTTGAAAGTTTTATGGCAGCTGGACTGTGGGTCAGTGGTGAAACTATGCTTGCCCAGTGTGGACAAGGGCCTAGATTCCATCTCTTGCACTGCACAAACAAGACTAGACATGCAGAATGGCTTACTGAGGAATCAGAAAAGTCACACAGATGAGATGCTGAGGGGCTGGGTGGGCTATGCCAAGGATTGTAGGTTCTGATCTAAGAGCAGTGAAGTGAGTGAGGACACCTAAGGATGGGGCTGTCATGATCTGGTGGGCCTTTTTAAACGTTAATTTTGGCTGCTAAGTAGAGAATGGGTAGAGTCAAAAGTGAAAGTAAAATGATCATCTAAAGATCACTGTGGTCATTTCATAAAGAGGATGGCTTCAGGAATCTGGAAAGAGAATGGTGGACAGATGAGGATACAATTTTACAGATAGTTGGAAGTTGGTCAGAGGTCATGTAGGGATTATTTCCAGGTTTTTGCCTTGAGGAAATTGAGTTGTAAACTGAACTCATACTAACCTCATTCATCATTATCCAAACGGGGGTCAATTTCAGATATGTGAAACTGTGAAATCTGAGGGTGATTGGGGTTTGCTGACTAGCTCTGCCACAGCTTTGTCCTATTGGAAACTTTCTGCTTATCGGGACTGACTCAGCGAGAATAGCAAGGTTGCCTACAGGAAAATGGGGGAGGGTTATTCACAGGAACATGGAGATAGTAGAGCTAAGGTCTAAACATAGGCCTTACCCACAGCCCAGCTCCTTTGTTTCCTCCTTGAGATAGTTTCATATAGCCAAGGTTGGCTTTGACCTCATCCAGGATGATTTGAATTCCCGATCCCCTTATCTCCACCTCTAGAGTTCGGGAATTACAGGCATTCACTATCACGCCCAGATAAGCTTTGCAAACTCTCTGTGGTTCAGCATGGTTTGTGTTTGTGGTTGCTATCATACTTTTATCACCTTTCCTTAAAAAACTCTCCCAGCTCTTTGGACTGCCCAGGGCCACCACTTCTTGTCTCTGCTGGTTTCTCTGCTGTGTGCCTTCTCTAAGCTCTTCTCCCTCAGTTAACCCCTGCTGAGGTCAGCTTGCTCTATACCTGGTGGTTGGTGCTGGCCTTCATCTGTCCCATTTGTGTAGCTTCAGAAGAGGCTAATAGGAGAGAAGTGTCACTAATGTTGGGATAAAACATCTAATTCAACAATGAACAAAACTAGAACTTGAGATGCTGATGATGCGGAGCTTTTAAACAATTTCTGATTTTTGGAAAGCAGACCTTTCAAGAATCAAGAAGACATTTTTTTAGGGCAAAGAAAGGACTCCCATTTCCCAGTTTCACTTCTCTTAGAAACTGACCAGCAATACAATTGTGAATCCCTATGTGACCATTGTGGCTTTCAGAACTAGAGCTTAATGGGAAGCACTGTGCATAGCGGGCCCTTAACAAATACCCCAAGATTTGATTTGAAGCAAATAATTATGAAAATCGTAGTACCTCTTTGCACAGCAAATGAATGAAGAACTGACCGTCCTAGAGCTATTGAACAAAAGGAGAAACATCATTGGTACTAAGAGGGCAAACTTTATCCTCTTTTTCATTATTTTCATAAAGCCTGGAGTCAACATTATTTAACATTATAGACTTAGATTCCCCATGATGGTTTATTCATCTGAATAATGTATACTCTCATGAAGAACAAATGGTAATTAAGCGAGGTTTCATCATTCTTTATCCCTTTGCAAATCTGGTCAGTGTGAATGACAGTTGATTGTATACTGAACTAAGGCTCTGCTTACTGGAATTTTGCCTCAGTTCTCACAATGGTTTACTTATTATACCTTCTCTAAGACAATTGGACCATTTCCTGAAAGTCAAGTAGGGGTTGGGACAGAATTGGAACCTGAAAATGTTGAGTTCAAAATGCAAATGACTTTCTTATGATGTTCCCAAGAGTGAGGAATGACAGGTAAGAGCCTTGCCTAATTAGGAGAATCTTTTATTGCTACAAAGACTGGAGAGTTAAAATTAGACTGCTTGTCAACCTATGGGGATTGGTTGAGTCATGTGGAATCCGAACACAATGGGATCTGGCTGTTGCCTCCTATGTTTAGCTCCACTGAAACTCATTCTTTTCTATTTCTACATGCACACAGCCAACTTAACAAGTGGCAATTACTGGGTAGAATTAGAAACATCTAGGGTTTTTCCCTAGATTTCAGAGCTTTGTCTTCTGAATTCTATTCTCAACTGAGGAATTTTGGTGTGGTCAAAACCTGATTTTGCCACTGACTATTGACAAGTGTATGTAGGAAAGAAGCAAGCCTTCATGTCTGCCCTCCTCTCTATGTATTGATCCACAATTCAACTTGTAGCAGTTCCAGACTTTCCCTGAAGCCTTAAATTATTCATAAAACCTTTTAAGAGAATAAGAGATTATCCTGGAGCCAAATGAGAGTGGTCATGGCCCAGTATAACAAATTCAGGTTTCCCTAAATCCCATGTTCTAACGTGGTAACAATGTCATGAAGTTTTTGTAGTAATATAAAGAAGTAAACCATGAGTCAAATATATCTGAAATGCATTGCTGAGTACTTCAGGGAGGTGGTTACCACATAGCAAGGAAACCTGTGCTACAGGCCTCAAATGTTATCTCATGACATCTGCAGCTTTGAGGTTGGTGGAAGCTAGTGTTCTACATATATCCTGATTTGTATCTAAGTATTTTACCTGATAGTCACAAGGATGTGAGGTCATGTACAGAAATATACAATAAATGGATATTTATTACATCATAATAAGTTCCACTGAGAACTTCACAAATCCTTGATAGGTATTTCATACTTTCCCTCCAAAAACAATCCCACATGCTATAATTAACACAACTATTAACACAACTATTGAAAGACTACTCAAAAAATTTAAACACTTATTTATTAAGAAGAAAAACATACTCTAGCTAGGTATGAACATGTCTATTACTCCAGTACTCTGGAAATTGAGGCTGGAGGAACAGTCTAGGCCATGTAGTTAAGAACTACACAGCAATTTAAAAATATTTTTGTGATCTATAACTATAGTAAAAAAAAAATAACATTCCATGTGTCTTGGCTACACTGTGCCTTTAGCTTTATTGTTATGTGGGAAAGACCACACACATCAGGTGAAGCTGTGATTGCTCTGAATTCTGTTACAGGGCCATCAGATCAGATCCAATGGGTGGTACATAGACTCATATAGAGCATACTGGAGAAGGTCTCTTTTGAAAGGGACAAGCATTCCCTGCTACAGGAAAAGCATCTTTTAGATTTGGGAAGTGTATTTTATGAACTGCCTTACTGTTATAAGTCATTTGTCCTTTACAGTAAAGTAAGCTAAGATTTAAAACTGAGGACATGTTTAAAATCATGAAATGTAGGAAACATGTAAGCCATATTAACATTGCCAGTATATAATATGGTCTCATGAAAGCTTGAAATGGGATAATATGCAATGTTTATTTACATTTCAATCTAATATATTTTAAAATTTTTATTTGTTCTTAAGAATTTCATATGTATATACAGTGAAATTCGGTGATATAAACCTCTCATTTCCTCCCTCAAGTTTCAACTCCTCAACATATCACCTCCCAACTTCATGTCTTTTTTTTTTTAATAACTTGCCTTTGTACAATTGGTTCGGCCCATAGATTCTTGGGGTTGTGTCCATCTACTGGGGCATGGGAATCCTATCAGTGGCCACATCCTCAAAAAAGAGCGATCCCACCCCCTGCAATTACCAGTTTCCAATAGCTCCTCTGTGAGGGCTACAGTCTGGAGATCATACCCCCGTCTTCGTAGGAATTTTGTCTGGCTTGATCTCATGCAGGTCACCCCAGATGCTGCGAGTGCTGGAGTACAATAGCCACGTGCAGAAGACAGCATTCCTCCCCACCTTCCGGCTCTTCCATGCTCCCTGCCCCTCTTCTGCACTGTCCCCCCAAACTCAAGCAATGAGGGTGTAGGAGGCAGTGGGCAAAGCGGGATTTGACCAGCAGCACAGTCACTATCTTCATTTGGTTTCTATTGCCATGATCAACACCACAACCAACAGCAATGCGGGCAGGAATGCTTTATTTGGCTTCTATATCCCAGGTCATAGTCCACTGAGGGAGGCTAAGGCAGGGACCTGAAGTCAAGAATTGAAGAAGAGGTCATGGAGGAATGCTATTTCATGGCTGGCTCAGTTTTCTTTCTTATACACCCCAGGCCCACCACTTAAAATATGGCGGGTCCTCCCACACCTGCTATTAATCTAGAAAATGCCCAACAGGCTTGTCCAAAGGCTAATCTGATGGGGCATTTTCTCAATTTAGGGCCCTTCTTCTCAGATGACTCCAGCCCATGTCAAGTTAACAAAAAACTAGCCAACATAGTCATTTATTCTTAGCATTTTAACCAGTTGACTGCAGCATACTGCAAAAATAAACTGCTCCGATCAAGGCTGAGGGTAGCCCAGGTCTGTGGGTAGAAGCATAAATATTTACAAGTGATTGACAGCATGCCCATTTATCAAAATTGCAATCAAGAGTCTACCCCAGGGCTTATGCCCTCCACGGCCATGGGCTTTTGACCTGGATTACACACCAGGCAAGGAATCCCTCCTGCAGAGCAGGTCCCAAGTCCATCACAAGGTCTCCAGCTTGATCCTGTGAACCCACTTGTGAAAAATCTGGACATGGTGGCATGGTTTGCTGTTGTAATCCAAGTACTGGGAAGACAGAGGCAGGCAGATCCTCTGAACTGAAAACCAGCCAGCCCCACTTTCTTGGTGAGACCCAGGTCAATGGGAGATACTGACTCAAAATAAGATGATGGTGGAACCCCCAAGGACGACGCTGAGAGCTGCCCTCTGCCTCCTCTACTTGCACACACATGCACACTCCTACATATGCTTACTTACACACTCACACACATGCATGTACATATGCTTACACACTCACACACATGCACATGCATGCTCACACACTCAGAATTGTTTTTATGTACTTTAGAAGGGCTATGTGAATGTAGAGATGCTAACAAGAAGATGCTTCTCAAAGGATCTGATCACTGAAAGAAACAGAGAAATAAATCTGTGGTGTGGTATTTCTCAGCCTTGGGAACCGGAAGCGCTGTGTCTTCTTTGTTAAGAATGCGGTATCATGGTTATCCTTCCACAAGCAAATGTGGTGGGGGTGAGCTTGAGAATTAAAGTCCCTGAAGTCACAACCAGAGTGGGCTGAGGCTTGGTCACTATTGTCCAAAAGCCAAGATCATGGACATTCTCTTCCTGTAGAAATGTGTTTCCAGCCAGGATTTTCACAGAGAGAAACCCTGGATCGAAAAACCAAACCAGGAAAAAAAAAAGAAGAAGTGTGTTTCATATGCCAGTGTTGCTGGCATGATGCTTCACAGTCTTAATCTACATTAGTCACCCTCTTGATTAATGCCCTTCAATTGTACAAATAAAACAAAAAAAAACTATCTCTTTACGTGGTTGATCCTGGACTAGTTTGTGTGAGTGTGTGTGTGTGCGTGTGCGTGTGTGTGTGTGTGTGAGTGTGTATGCGCGCGTGCGTGGCCAGTGAGCCTGAGGCATCCTCCTATCTCTGCTTTCCCAGCTTTGGGATTAGAAGCACACAGCACCATACTATTTTTTATGTGGATGTTGGGGCTTGAACTCAGGCCTTCACACTGGTGCAATAAACGCCTCACTGAGATACTCTGCCCCCAACTCTTGTGCCCCAGATTTTTCTCCTTCAGTCAAACCACAGAGCTCATTTTCTGCTCCCCTTTCTTTCAGCCCTTCTCCCAAAGGATCCTTACACATGCTGATGTCTCTGCCTTGTGCATTCCCTACCCCATCCCACCTGGTAAAAGCTTCTTCGCCCTTTGATGTGCTTAGGGCTTTGTTTATTTGTGCCCTCTGGAGCTGGTAGCCGACTCTCCAAAGCTATCAGTGCTGTACACTGGTCAGTGTCTCTAGCTGACAATGATTTCCTCCTCCATAGTGGTCTAATAAACAAAGGCTCATGCTCTTTGTACTCAGAGAATATTTATAAAATACACAAATGGAAATATTCTGATGCCTTTGGTGATATCCTGTCCATTCTCTCTTTGGAAAGAAAAGTGATTGAAGCTGAGTGTACCTGCTGTTCTTTCCTCTGACTGTGTATTTCCTCCTAGCAATGGCAGAATTTCAGACAAGACCAACATGCCCAGCATCCCAAAGGCTTCCCAAACAGAAATATAGAAGGAAGCAAAAGTCATATTTTCTTCCTCAGAATACAAGCAGCTGTGGAGGGAAACAAAGTAAGATGATGAAAGGGAAGGTAAGCATTATGATGAAATTATGGGGCTTTCTAAGAATCTGTCACTCAGACCTTGCTGAGGAGGGACTGAACAAAAGGAACAGGACATAATAGAACCATGTGTTCTGCTGAGAAAACGGAAAGAGAAAGCACCGTCAGTGCACCGCTGTTGTGTGTGTTCTGGAGTTGGACCAAATCTGTCACAGCTCTTTCATTTTAGTGGACCATCTTTCTGGACTTGATCATTTCTTTTGCGCCAATGGTAGCAGCATCAAGAGTTTGTAAGGCACAACAAGTGAATGTGGGATTTGGAGCAGATGCACATGGGCCCTGGCTCACTATTCCTTTACTCTTTGACTCTCAGATACGTTACTTATGTGTGCTTTCTTCTTCCATCAAATGGGAATAATGAAAACACCTACCCCATTGTGCTATTGCGGCGTGGCAGTGAGATGATTCAGGAAAGCCTTGGCATGCTACCCAACCCAGCAAGTGCTTGATGAATATCAGCTGGCATTATGGTTAGTGGTAATTGGTGGTTAGCTCTCTAACCCGGATGCTTTGCTTGCAAATAGCTGACTCTATGTAGGTGTTAAAGCACCTGCTAGGAAGCTTGTGCATGAATATATTGTCCTAACAGCACTAATTCTTGGAGGGGGATCTAGGGACCATGCCTCCAGAGACTAAACCAGTATCTGGACACTACTACCTTTTTATTTTACTTCCTCAGGATACCTAAGCTGGTCTCTTCCTCCTAGTCTGTTGAGAAAGAGACTGAAAGAGCATCATGGAGTACTGACAGTGGGGTACTGAGGATTACCTGAACATTCCATGTATGTTTGCAAGGGAATATTCAGGTACAAAGGGTATTGACATTATCTAGCACACATAAGACTAAAAACAACACTCAAACAAGCAACCAGAATCTACTGGAAAGGTTCCAACCAATACATATTCCCAAGCCAACCAAACATATTATATGTGATCTTCAAAAGAGTAGGAGCAGTCCAGGTGAAGCTCAATCCCTCTTGGAATGATGATAATTGCTGAGAGATGAGAGTTACCTGTATGAAACACAGTTGGCAACTCAACAAGAGGTATAGTGCTCAGAGGAGCTGTGTGCTCTTTTGCCTAAAGTGGTGCAGCTAACTAGTTAGAGGGGTAAGTGGCTGCTAACACACTATCTGGTGTAGTGAAAGAGCCACAGCTCTCCCTCCTATGGTGTATTTCCTCATCTCAAGTGATGGAATTTTGTGGTTGATATATTATGCACCCCAATAAACTTATCTGGGGGTCAGAGAACAGAACAGCCACTATATTAAACATAGAGTTTAGGCAATGGTAGCACATGCTTTAAATCCTAGCATTCTGGAGGCAGAGATCCATCTGGATCTCTGTGAGTTCAAGGCCACACTGGAAACAACCAGGCATGGTGACACACACCTTTAATCCCAAGACGTGATGGTGGGAAGTAGAAACAGAATTTTTTTCTTTTTTTTTTCTTTTTAGTATGTGCATGTTTATGCTCTATGTATTTCTGTTCTGTGTGTGTGTGTTGCTTGGAATGGAACCCAGGACCTCAGGCTTGTCAGGAACTAAGCTATAACCCCAGCCCTTCTGCCTGGACTTGTCAATTTCCCATTACTGACAATCAACGAGCACTTCTTTCAGGTAAAATCAACCATCATTTGCTCCTAGTACAACTCTAGAAGAGCCTGAAAATATATTATTTTGTCTTTAATTTAGAAAGGTAAAGAACACAATATTACATTGCAATCCTGAGCCTAAAATAAGAAACAAAACAAAAAGGCTAAATATCACATTTGCCTGGTTACTTGGATATCAGGCAATTATCACATGATTACTCAGGCTGGTAATGAAATTAAGATAAAGTTTCATCAAAATAGCATATGTAATTTTGCAGCCGAAACAGAACTGGTATAAATATGAGCAGATGTGTCTGCCTTTCTTGGATTTATAAATACAGAAACATTGTTCCTATTTCGGGTAAAAATCATTCTTTACTCTGAATGTTGAAAGAGTGTGGCTCAGAGCCCTGGAGGTGACAGAGACAGTGGGAAATCATAGCCATGAAGATTCTCCATTTCCTGTGGCTTTCAGGCAGGTGGTCTTAACCTGAGGGACCCACTGTGCTTCTGCAGCAGTTATGTACCCTGGGGAGTTGAGACAAAATGGTGAAATACATGTCAAGACGAACACACAAATTTCCTTAGGCAGGTAACATACTGGTCTTTCTTTCCTAGGAAAAAGAAGAAAAACATTCTGGGTTGAAGCACTGCATCAGTGGGTAAGGGCTGTGCAAGTGTGAGTACCTGAGTGTGAATCCCCAGCATGCATCAGTGGGTAAGGCAGTACAAGTGTGAGTACCTGAGTGTGAATCCCCAGCATGCATCAGTGGGTAAGGGCAGTACAAGTATGAGTACCTGAGTGTGAATTCCCAGCATGCACAGCAGGAACAGCAGCATACACTTGTGATCACAGTGATTCTACAATGAGATGGGAGGCAAAGAGGAAAATCCCAGGAAGTGTGCAGACCAGCTAGCAAGGCACACACAGTGCTGGGCAAGAGATTCTGTCTCAAGCAAGCTGGGAAATAAGGACAGACACCTGTTGTCATCTGCCATCTACATGTGCATGCATACACACACACATACACACACATAAACACACACACCATATACACACACCATATACATACACCATACACAATACTGTACACACACACATACACACACGCCATATATACACACACCATATACACACCATATACACACACACCATACACACACACCATACACACGCATCCACATACAGACCACACACACATACACACACACACCACACACACACACACACACACACACACACACACATACCATACACAGACAAAAAAATTATTTAACAGAAGAAAAAAACATTCTATGTTTTGATTCTAAAGTCCTAGCTAGCTCCCACTTCCAACTCTGTTGCACGTAAAGGCAGCTTTGTACAGGATGAATAACATATCCAGGACCATGTTCTGCCTTTTCCTCGCCAGAACAGTGTTCTTCACCTAGGACTGTTAACTGGCTACTGCTATAAGCCTCTTTCTCTACCAGGGTCTCAGGAGAAAGCCAGGCAAAGAAAGGCTGTAAAGACCTCCTTCCAGGAGCTGTCAGACAGAACCTGCCAGTCTGAGAAATGAACCTGGAGTATTCTGTCACATTCAAGAGCCCAGGCACAGACGGACCCTGGCGACACTTCCCTTCTCTGCCCTGCTTGTCTGGGCACACCTGCTGCAGGATGTGGGTGTTAGGATGCGGCTGATTGATAAAGGTGGAAGCTCAGAGCAGAGAACCCTACCACTGCAGGCTCACCTTCATCTACCCCACCCCCACCCGCAGTGGAGCCTCCTTCATCTCCCTCTTGGACATGAATTTGGCAGGAGACCAGAGCAGCTGAATCATCCTTAGGGAGGAGTTTTTTTTCTCACATCCACTAATGGAAAAATACCCAGGACTCCAAGCAATCCCAAGCACCCCAGTGGAGGAATAGAGGGCTGGGGTGACATGTGCTGCTTCTGTTTCCACACCTCAAACAAATAAATGTCCTTCCCTTGGCTATGAGTGAAGTTAAGGGGGCATAAGTCATGGTAGCTTGACATGGGCTGTAGAGAATTACCATAGGTGCCTGGAGAATTCCTTCATCTTACCAAGGAATCATTCTTTACCACCCAGGCCACCCATCTGGGCCTGTCCCTGCTCCTATAGATGAGTGAGATTCAGGAGAGAATGCATTTTGAGAGAGACCTAAGCCCTAAGATCTCCAGAGATCATGAGAGACACACAAATGCAAGCATCAGTGCTGGGCCCTAAATTCTGAAGCGAGTTCTGGAATCCTCTGATCTCATGCCCTCGTCCTCAAACTTAAATCTCTTGTCAACACATGGCCGGCCTGATGGCCACACTCCCAGACAGCCGTTTCTTGGAAAGTTCTACTTGAGTGTCACACAGATTTTACATAAAAGGAGACAGGATCCTCACTCCCAGCCTATTACTGATCTAACCTTTATATAGCCAACAGGTGCCATATCCCCCTTTTAGTGGCTTCAGCCAAAAAGCTCCACTCTTCTTTCTCAATGCCTCATCTCTCTAAGCATGGCCTAATGGTTCTTCCTTCAGAATATTTCCAGAATCATTGAACTTATGGCTAGCTCCATTTTGTTGATACTATGAGATAAGTCAACATTATTTCTCTCTGAACTTCTGGAACAGGCCCACAGACCTTAGTACAACCAACAACACCATGATGGAAGTACTTTTTAGGCCTTGGAACCCAACACATAGGCAGCACCACCTGTCAAAATGAGGGCAAAGACCTAATCTATCCAAGCTCATAGTCCCTAATATATTAACATTGCCTTTTCATTTCTATAGTTTCACTTTGGTCTAACTCTTTTTGGTAACTGGGGTATATCAATCCAGAATGTGTTTTGTTTTTGTTTTGTTTTGTTTTGTAATTAGAAGACTACCCCAAGAAAGGCTTGGGACTGCATTGGAGTCCTGAACACATGGTAGACTGATAAAGACTTTCTGCTGGTCTAAACTCATTTACCAGTGGTCTTCTCTGGAAGACATCTCATGTCACTTCTGCGTAGATACCTGTTTGATTCCTGTTTTTCCTGTCTTACTTCCTCATAATCAGAGTGATCTATCAACATATATAAAGATAATTTCACTCTGTCATGACCTTCCTATCTCACTTGGCACAGGAGACAGTCTTCACACAATCCTGCCAAGCCCTCACAGTGTGCCTGTGGGCCTTCACACAATGCTGCCAAGCCCTCACAGCGTGTTCTTGCCATTCATTTGTGGTCTTTTCTGTTACCCCTCTCTGCCCCTGTTCCTCAATCACACTGAATTCCTTGCTTTCTAAAAGCCGACATCAGAGGTTTGCTTCTTCCTCAGGGCCACTCCTTATCTCTTCAGTTTTTCATATCTTTATTTAAGTATCACCTTCTCAGAAAGCCTTTCTTGGCTACCTTATATTAAATTACATCTCATTGTCTATCAATCCTCCTTCTCTATGTCTTGAAGAAATGATCATTTGTCATTTATCATCTCTTTCTAATTAAATTTTATTTAATTAGTTTCTATTTTATGTGTATGAGTGTTTTGACTGCATGTGTTGAGCATCACTTGTGTGCAGTACCTATAGAGACCAGAAGAAGGCAGGTATTGGATCTTCTGGAACTGGAGCTGCCATGTGGATTGTGAGCTGCTATGTAGATTCTGGGAGCTAAACCCAGGTCTTCTGCAAGAGCAGTGAGTGCTTGTAATCACTGAGCCACCTCTCCAGCCCCATTATCATCTATTTATTTCCTCATTTTTATAGCCTCTGTACCTGCTCACTAAGGTTGAGACTGAATGAGGTTAGCAGAATGTCTTTCTTCAGTGCTTTGGTACTTAGAAATGTACCTGACACATAGTAAGCACATTAGGCACACAACTATTATTCACTGACTGATTTTTTTCAATTCCCTAGAAGCAAACTGCAAAATGTTATGCAGCTGTAAAAAGATATTTGAGCTCCAATGATTCCAGATCCATTGCAATCTGTCTATCTATTCATCAACATATCATCTGCCTTTGCTTCCTAGGTCTAGACACATTTAGAATCAAAAGAATTCAAATCAAATAAGTATTCATTATAACACTCTGTGAGTGATCTTCAATGACATGAGGAAGAGAGTGTCAATGTTACCAGAGAAACAATTACTATTTCCATGTTCTAATATAGTGCCGCAATACCTTTCTAGTGATGTGTCTTTATCTGGGAATTCATGGATACTAGGGCATCCTAAGGGGTTTGATTTATGGCAGGGGTGCTTCTAAGTGAGAAACCTTGTGAATAGTGAGATCAAAGTCATGCACATACCAGGCAGGAGCTCTAACTCAATTATGTTGGCTGTAGACATTTACCATTTCTAGCTTTACCTCAACAACAGTAAAAATATAGGCATGTATGTGAATATAGGCAATGTATTTAATGTTACTTTGCCAAATTTTCATTCAGAAAAGAAAACCAAGACTCAGAGATTGAAAACCACTTACTTATTGCAATGAATTTGGCAGGTAGAGAACAACCAGAACTCAGACTAAAACACATCAACACTAACACCGTGTTCCTCCTAGTGTGCTGTCAAGTATCCTGAAGGACAGAATCTTTTTCAAGTTGCCAATTATCAATAATGTAAGTCCTCTGGGTCCCTGTTTCCTTGGCCGTATAATCAAGGTGTATTCTACCCCAGTAAAGGACATCTCCGTTCTTGGAGCAGTACTGAAGCTCATCCCTGATCTTATGAGATGTACTAAGAAGGGAGACTTGCTAAAAGAGATGCACCATACCTTCCCTTCATATCAAGGATAGTCTTCTGCGATACTGCTCTTAAGTCTTCACTTTCCTAATTGGTTTTGGGAGCTAGTCTGTCTTACTGTCAGAGGGGTAGTGGGGTACAACGGACAGAAGAGAGGTTTCCTGGGACATTAAGGTAAGCCAAGTCCTTCATTGCTTCCTTTGGTGCAGAAATTATTGACCTGGGCTCCAGGAAGTTACGCATTTTAATATGCTTTATGAACTGGTGACTTTGGAGTTCTTATGTGAAACCATAAATCAAGCAAGCAGATTTGCCGCACCAGAAGGGGATTCCAGCAACATATATATCCTTTTGTAACTATTGGGCCATTCTTCAAGTAAAGGGTGTATAGATAATTTTATGCCTTTTATAGTTACAATCTCTAGTTATCACATTAACATTTCAAGAATAACTCTGAAGAGAGAGTCCTGGGGCCTCTTGAATGGACATTTCCCAAGGATGTGGTAAACAGGAGGGTTTCGCCTCCGTTATCCCCCCTACTCTCTCCTTCTGCATACAAGTATCCTTCAGCTAAACGCTTCTCACAAAATGGACCAGTTATGATTCCTAACTATCCTTGAATATTTGGTTTCAATTTCCTAATAAGCAATAGAAATATTCAGACAAACCAATCTACACCCATACAAGAATCAAGGGTCATAGCGCAGAGTCTGCCTTTTAGGGCCTCTGACAGTAATCCTCTTGTGGTCCTTGTGGCTGGTAAGTACATGGACTAACATACTGCTGTCAGTCTCTTCTGTCAAGTATCAAGTGACTTGTGCTTGACCATCCTCCAAACCCTAAGATGTAGATCTCTCCCTTAACAGAGCAAAGAGGAAATCCTCAAAATAAGCACATTCCATAACAAAATAACTGGACTTACAAAACATGGTCTTTGAGGGCAAGGAAGTGTGGTAGAGCTTGCACTGAGTCTGGCAGTCTATGGAGGCTATGTGCTAAGTTAGGAAACAAGTACTAGGGCTGAGGATATCTGATCTCCAGAACCTACAAACAAAGCTACGTGTGTGCTTCATTTCAATGAAGGCAAGATGGGATGCAGAGACAAGTGGGTCACTGGGAGCTTGCTAACCATCTACTCTAGCCTGCAGGAGAAATTTAAGACAAAGGAGAGACTTCATCTCAAATAAAACAGTGGAAGATACCTGATGAGTGACACCGAAGATTGTCCTCTGACCTCCAGGTATATGTGCACACATATGTACAGGCATACCTGGGCACACATGCATGAACGTACTCCCACATGCACACTCCCCTGTGGTCCTTAGTTTATAACTTTGAAACTGTATTTCAGGACCAAATATACCCAAACTTTAATGCCATTTAGCCGATATTTTGATAACTTTAGTTACCTCAGGAATGAAAGTAGCAGGGATCCAAGCTTCAGTCAATAGCTTTGACAAACACAATAAATCTAGGAGTCAGGAATCAATTGTGGAAAGTTAATTGATTCTCACTTGACTGTAACACACTTCTGTTTAAATGTATTTGTTCAGATTACATCTTCTGTAACTGTGCCCAATAAGTGAGTCACTGTTCTGAAAGTTACCTGGAAATTACAGGCAATGAATTTTGTCATTTGTAGGAAAATGGATGTAATTGGAGATGATCAAATTAAGTGAATAACACCAGTCTCAGAAAGACAAATGTTATAAGTTTTCTCTCATTTGTTGTTTCTAGATTGTACATATTATTGACATAATACATAATATTATTTATATTACACTGTGTGTATGTGCTTAACATACAATAGATACATGTAGAAAAATGATCATAATAATCTTCACTATTGACAGTGAACCTTGATAGTAAAGACAAGTCAATTCTCCCTCCTTATTCATTACAAAAGTATAAAACTTCTGGTATTTATAATCGGCTCTACTAGTAATATAATGCTGGTCATCAGGTGTGGCATCTCACACCCACTCCTGGTACTTGAGAAGTGGAAGTAGGAGGATCAGGAGTTCAAGGCTAGCCTTGGCTAAAGAATGAGTTTGAGGTGAGCTTGGACCAGCCTATCTTAAAAGAAAGTTAAAATAAAATAAATATACTCAAATAAATATACTCTTGTTTATACATGGATCTCTCCAAATCATATTATATAAGTGTGTATATGCCATTTACTACCATATCCTTAGTCAATTTTATCTCTATAGGCCTGGGGTACCATGTTGAGCTGTGCCAAAGAGATGAGTTAGAAGACCAGGCTGTCAAGCAGAAACAAAGAGAAGAAGAAGGAAGTTGAGGGGCTAAAAGCAAAGGCCACAGGAAAGGGTCCTTTGTTTGCATGTAAAATTAAGAAATCTTGGAAATCCTCTGGCTTCTTCAGATGTCTGAACTGAAGCACACATGCCTGAGATATAAAACTAGAATCCACAAATGAGAGAAAATGTAAGGCTTATATTTCTGGGTTTGGGTTGCCTTACTTAGAATGATTTTTTTTCTAATTCCATTCATTGACCTCAAATTTTATGATTCTGCTTTTCATAAGAGCTAAATTATAGTGTGATTTGGGTAAAGACTGAAGTCGTGGCTGGTCCAGAAAGTGATGGCCAATTCCAGTTCACTGATACTGAAAAACATTTCAACTCTTACACTCTCACAGGTGGCATGAACTGTGTACTGGCCACAAATGGAGGCAATGCTTTGTTGGTCTTGTACTTCAAGTTAAGGCCTAAAAGAACTCCAGCTGTGAAAGCAATATAAATGGATTTTGAAGTGTCTGACCTCATCTGTTAGTCCCATGCCTGAAGAAGCTGATGTCAACTCATCGTATAATACTCAGTTTATACAATAAATTATGAATCTGGAATAAAGAGCTAATTTATATTCCATTGTATGAGTATACCACAATTTCATTATTTACTCATCAACTGATGGACACATGGACTGTTTGTATTACCTGGCTATTGTGAACAGAGCAGATTAATGAATCTCTCAATCCTCAGCAGAGAAGCTTCTATTTGCAGAATATGGTAACTAATACCCACAACTGGCCAAGGTGCAGGGAAAGAAATTGCAGAATACTCATCTCTAAATGGGACATCTTTATCACATCCCTTCCTCCCAAGGCTCAGGGATCATTGCAGAAGATGGAGTGGAAAGACTGTAAGAGCCAGAATCAGTCAATGAGAAAAAAATGTCCTGCAGACACAACAGGGCAGCTATACAAATGAATTCACAGCAGTTATGACAGCATGCATAACCTCAGTGCAAGCCCAGTCCAGACCTAACTCCAGCATAGAAGGGAGGTGGACATGAAGTACCACCCATAGCAGAGGTGCTGTTAGCAGTTGTTAGTGCTGGAAAAGGGAACACCAGTTTTCTTTAAGCCCCTGGTAAGTTGACAGTAGCACATATCCAAGAACATATGGGCAGTACAAATTAGAATTGATGGATGGAAAAAATGAAAACCAAGTTGAGTGGGTAGGAAAAGGGTGTGGATCTAGGAGGAGTTGGGGTAAGGGAGTAATATGACCAAAATGAATCATATGCAATTCTCAAGTAATTAAAAATTAAGAAAAAAACCTGGCAAAAACAAAGATGTTCCTTGCGTCTGAGATGGTGGTGAATTTTTTTCATTTCTATTTAAACATCTGTATTTAATATTAAGGCATCTTTAGCCACCTATAGCGAGAATGAGTGTTGTCTTAGAGCAAATTATAATAAACATATGTAAAAATATGTGTATATGTATATTTATATGTATATGTGTATTTAATGTGTATGTATATGTGTATAAACATCCCAGTTTCTATAGGTCAAGAATCTGGACCCCATGTTGCTAACCCCTGGCTCAGGGTCCCTGCAGGCTGGAGGACAGCCATCTCTCTGAGCTGTAGTCATCACAGGGCTGAACTGAAGCTGGCAGAGCCACACTCAAACTCATGCACAGAGTTAATGGCATGGTGGTGGTGGCTCCAATCTTTACGGTCTGTGAGCCTCAGCCACCTACCGTATTACAGGAGTACCCCCTACTGCTCACAGGACAGACATCTTTCCCAAACACGACAGTGGGCAAGATTGTCTCTTTAATGTAATCCTAGAGAAGACATCTAACCACTCTGCAACACTCTGTCCTCAGGAGCAAGTCACTAGGTTCAGCCTGCACTCAAAGGGAGGGTGTTATACAGATGGGGACACCAGGGTATGGGTATGATTGGGCCACCTGGAGACCCTTTACTACAGCACACATGCAGGCATGCCTTGTACGCCGCACTGTTCTAATGCATCTGAGCTCAACTCCTGCAACCGTGAGGGTTTTCTGCAGCCACAGCAGTGAGACAGGCTCACGGACAGGACAGCACAGGCTAAAGAGCAGCACAGCGAATAGAGGCTGGAGAAGGCTCTGTGGTGCCTCCCAGTGTCACTGGGAGATGAGCTCTGGCTGCCCACATGGTCACCTGACTGGGAATGGCTGCCATGTTGGCTGTCTCTGCTCTCCTTTCATTGCTTCTTGTTGAGTTCACTCTGCTTTATTCAATGTTAATCTTTGTCCCAGAACTGCTCATAAAGGAGCTAAAGGCTAAACACTTCTTGTCCATCTCAGCAGCACCAGAAGGAACTTCAGAGCTGAAGGAATTTACACGGCTGTTGTGCTACACACCAACATATTAAAGAGCCAATTTCTGCTCTTCACGGATTACTTTAAGATAAGGAAAGAATGGGTGGGGGATATTTTTGCTTAGATTTGTTTATTATATTTTAAGTATATTAGTGTTTTACCTACATAACATATATGTGCACCAAATGCATGCCTTGTGCTCTGAGAGGTCAAAGGAGGAACTATAGGTACAAATGGTTGTGAGCTGCCACATTTGTGCTGAAAACCAACCCAGGGTCCTCTGCAAGAGCAACCAGTACTCCCTAGCCGCTGAGCCACTTCTCCAGCCCAAGAATGGAAACTTTCAATTCTACTACCACTCTTGTTGGCTATAGGCTTGGGAGAAAACCCTGGAGGCTTATCATGTTTGACATTAACTGTTAACTCTAACTTTGTGGACTAGCTAGCTACTGAATAGCAAACTGTCTCTTGAGCATGTATATTTCTGTGCTCATAAGTGCCTTTATATTTCATAACATATATTTTGAGAATGTGAAAGAAATATATGTAGTAGAATCCAAACAGAAAAGAAAGATACTAGACCCAGAGAAAATAAATTACCTATATTAAATAATTCAAATAAAATGAAAAACATTGAGGTTTGTAGATGACTTTTAGAGTTTTAGACTGTGTATCGGATTTTGATCTCGAACTTGCTATGTAGCCCACATTGACCTAGAATTCACAATCCTCTCAGGTGCTGAGATTGTATGCACATGCCACCACAGTTCCGAAAGCTTCTATTTATTTTATTTTATTTTACAATACAATTCAGTTCTACATATCAGCCACGGATTCCCTTGTTCTTCCTCCTCCCGCCCCCTCCCCTTCCCCCCAGCCAACCCCCCATTCCCACCCCCTCCAGGGCAAAGCCTCCCCTGAGGACTGAGATCAACCTGGTAGAATCAGTCCAAGCAGGTCCAGTCTCCTCCTCCCAGGCCGAGCCAAGCGACCCTGCATAAGCCCCAGGTTTCAAACATTGCATGAGTTGAAAGCTTCTATTTTATTTAAAGAATAATTTAATAATCTCAGTTTCTATGTCCAGACTCAGCATGGGCCAATTCTTCCCCCATAGAGTGATACTGGGAAGGAAGTGATCAAGGTTACTGTAAGTAAGTGTTGCAACTCTGGGGGAAAGATATCCTAACTGCTCAGGGCAGTCAGGCGATACCTTGAGCTCCTAGGACAGCTCTGGCAGCTGGAGCTGCAATGGGACAGCTCAGCTCTGGAGGGGAAGGTATCCTGACTGCTCAGGAGAGTCAGGTGACACCTGGAGTTGGAGTGCAGTGGGGGATGGTCTCCCCACAGGATATAGCAATCCTGCTCCTCTCCTGGAGAGCTGCAACAGCTGAGTTTTGCTCAGCCCTCACTAAAGCGGGCTTCCCAGCAGAGCTCTGCTTCTTCTCCGGCCCAAGATGTTGCTTCTTTTGCTTCACTCTGCTAAAGGGGAAACCCTTGCAGAAATGTAGCAATCGGGGGGGGGGGGGGTTGGGGGGGTTGTTACTTTTTCTCCTCCACCTTGCTCAGTCCCCAAATGGATGTCTCAGCAAAATTCTTCTCTTCAGCTCCACCTTGCTCGGTCCCCTAAGGAACTTCTCAGCAAAGTTCTTCTGTTCAGTTACACCTTGCTCAGCACCCCCCTAAGGGAACACCTCTGCAAGGTTTTTCTACTCAGTCCACTAAGGGATGTCTTAGCAAGTTCTTTTTTGTGTCGGCAAATGAAGATCTTCACACCCAAGACTCTTTTGAGAAAGAGGTTTATTTGGGAAGGAGGAGTCCAGAAGAGCGGCTGCCTCTACTAGGGTGGGAAAGAAGAGCCCACAACTGAGCAGAGAGGGTGGTCTCTTGGGGCCAGAATTTCTTCAGGGAAAAGATTTTCTGTCCAGGGATTGGTTAGTTTTTTTCTGCTCATGGATTGATTAGTTTTGTGGGTTAAGGGCAGACATGGCCTTAATTTCAGAGCCAAATTGTGTTTCTTTCACTGGCTTTTCTTAGCTTTTTGACTCCAATTCTAAGGCCAGAGCATATTTCTTTCACTGGCTCTGATTCTGGGGACAAAGTGTATTTCTTTGGCACTGGTTTCAGAGTCATGGCATGCTTCTTTGGTTCTGGGTTCAGGGATAAAGTGTTTCTTTCACTGGTTCTGGGTTCCAGGGTTAAGGTGCTCAGGGATTGGTTGATTTCACTGGTCAGTTCATCAGGGGCAGAGATGGCTCTGATGTCAGAGTCAAACTGTGTTTCTTTCACTGGCCTTTCTTAGCTTTTTGGCTCTAATTCTAAGGCCAAGGCATATTTCTCTCACTGGCTCTAATTCTGGGGACAAAGTGTGTTTCTTTGGCACTGGTTTCAGAGTCAGGGCATGTTTCTTTGGTTCTGGGTTCAGGGATAAAGTGTTTCTTTCTCTAACTTGGATCTCATATCTAGGCTGTGTTTCTTTCACTGGTTCTGGGTTCCAGTGTCAGGATGGATTTTTTTAGCTGACCCCTTTTCCCTACAGTTACTATGAGGATGGCCCTGTCCAGCCCTTCTACCGACTGTACTGAGAACTTGGAGGAGGAAACTGAGCTCCAAGTCTTACACCCAAGCTGAGGATATCCACAAGAAATTAGCTCACGGGGATGCTCACTAGTAAGAGAATGTTTTGATCCCTTTTGGGATTTGTCGTTGTCTCTTAGAAACCACCATTGTAATAGACAGCTCTAGAGTAGGAGTTCCTCTAATCTGGAAAATTGTCCAAAGTTGTCCCCAAATGCCTAGCAACATTGTGTTTATAGGCTAAAATCAAAATAAGTGACTATGAAGCCTCTTAACAACTGGAGTAGTGCAACCTTCTTCCAGCAGAGTACGAGAGGGGATTTCCACAGTGAAAAAGGCACATCCTACAGGCTCCTTGTGAAAAAGCCTATGTATGCTTTCATATACTTGCTCGACTCAAAATGGCTGAAAAGGTTTTCCCCTGGAGTATTGAAAGCACCCACCCTTGAGTGGAAAAAGAGTGAGACATTTGTTTGAAGAGAGCAACTGTTGGAAGTGGCAGAGCCTCAGCTATTATGAAATTGCTTTTCAACCTGTACCCGGTGTCATTACAAAAGGCTGCATGCATCTGTGGAGCCTGTCAGAGTCATTCAGGACTAGTCCACCTTCCTCACAAAGCATTTCAAACATTGAAAAGGTAGCAAAAGAAAAAAAGGGGAAGTTACTCATAGCTCCACTGAGAAAGGTGACAGCCCATTGTAGGAATAGCATGGTCTTTGAAACTAGAAAGATGTGAATTAGAAACACAACTGGACCACACTCTTACCCCAAGAGATTTCACACTGGATGTAGTTTTCTGAGCCTGTTTCCTTGTCTGTAAAATGGTGATGTCTACTTCTTAGGGTTGAGGAGTCATTAAGAATGTGCATAGGAGGCAGGCTAACTTGCCTTCCAAAAGGGAAGTTGTCTCTCCAGGTCTTATTATATCACCAATTATTCTAAATGCCGTCCTGTATGGGGCCAGTCATACATACCTCACAGACAGACCAGTCACTGGGCTGGCTGCATTGAGAATGAATCCAGATGCAAGGCGGCTTATGGAAGAAGTGGCACCACCTTCAAAAATGTCGGATGTCTTTTTTATTAATCTTTTCTTGTGGTTATGCATGGCATGTGTGTGTGTGTGTGTGTGTGTGTGTGTGTGTGTGTGTGTGTGTACACAAGTACAAGTGTGTCACAGTGTGTAGAGGTTAGAGGTGCCATGCAGGTCCTTACCTTCCACTTATTTTGGAGACAGGATCTTTTTTGTTGTTCAGTGCAGCACGCGTCAGCCTACCTGGCCAGTGAGCTACTGAGGATATTCCTGTGTCCATCTAGAAGCTTACTGAGGAGCACTGGGATTATAGACCCACTCCGTCATGTTCAGCTCTATGTAGGTTCTGGGGAACTGAAGTCAGGTCCCAGTCCTCACAGTTACGCAGTAAGCACGTTATCCACTGAGCCATCTCCTCAGCCCAAATGTCTGATTTCTACACGGAGGACATTAGCAAGCCTGATTGTGCTTCATATAATGAGCCAGTATTAAATCCTGTGAGCTTGGAGTGACTCCTTTGTGATCGTCTTGGTCCTGAGGGTGTTATCTGATAATTATGAGGACTCATTTTTCTCCCCTTCGCAGACCATGGGAAGTGCTCCATTGTTTCTGAGGTGGAAGGCCACAGCTACTAGCAGAGAAATGGGTAGGTACGATTCTCAATATATGACATACCCAATTGTTCTGAACAGCTGGGAAAGGGATATTGTCATTCCATGGAAATCTCTATGTCAGTCACTATGTTCAGATTCTGGGCCAGTTAGATCTGAACCCAGTTCTTCTCTAACACGTAAGTTATGTGTGCCCTCAATTTCCATTTTATTATTTTTATTTTATAACATTTTTTCCAAACACATATTTACACTGGGTTTCTTTTGCTTATAACCCCAAGATTGGTGACCAATACTAGGATGATAATGAAGAAGCTACATAGTATTTATCAAGCACTTAGCATGTACTAGAGACTGGCCAAGTAACTAACAACTAGGAATTGATGTCAGTTTTATTTTATAGGTAAAAGAAATGAAGCAAAATGATTTAGAGAAGAGTGGCTGTGTACAGATTTAACAAGTGGCAGGGCCAGAATTTGAACTCATCTCTACCCGACTTTAAGGTTTGTGCTCTTGACCTCCACATTAGGACTATTAAAATGTAATAAACATCTGTACAAAATGTATAGGAAAGAGCTGGAATCTCACACACTTATCCAGGATGTAAAGAATTATTCTAATTCACATTTGTCTTCATCATTTGCCATGATGCCTAACTCTAGTCTTCTTTAGGTGGGGTGATGTTCAGAAGAAGACCTGGAATAATGAAGTACAGTGCTGGTGACTGGAGCTTCTATCCACACAGAAGAGAGGAAGTGATCCAGTCAAAGGCTACCCTGGGACTTCCACCTGTGGGGAAGGTAAAGCCATATAGGAGGAAGGAGGCAGCATATTTATGGGAGTATGTGGGCACTTTGTTTAATTTTAGTGGTTTTAAAAGCACTTGCTTTACATTATTTGGACTAATTGAAATGGAGAGTTGAGACTCCTTAGAGTTGACTCATCCCCACAATCCTAATATAGACGGATTGAGTTCCGTTTGGTTGACTGTCTGTATAAGCTTCTCAGTGTTGGCTGACAGCCTCAGGAAGATCTGCTCATTTTTACAACGTTCTAGTGAGTCATTCACACACACTCCGGGCACTGGCTTCCGGAGTGGAAGGAAGGAGGAGTGAGGTTCTCCAGGGAGACTGAAGAGTTTGGAAGTTCACTGGTCAGTTGGAGCCTTTAGAGAATTTTATCTAGATCAGATCTGGGGCTCAGGTCCTCACTTTCAGTCCTGAGCTCTGGGTTGGTTAACAGAGACATAGCACATTGGAGAAAATGATACAAATAACATGGTGCCCAGCAATCAAAGAAAATGGTGTATGGTTTGTTTAAAGCATATCAAGCCACACAGTCTTGGAAAGCCACCTGCTTTTCCCCACAGTAGAATCAACATCTATGGTTATAAATTCCAGTTCTGTCTTACATTGTTGGGCTTTGGAACCTTATCTTCTTGTAGGACATTTCCTCTTCTTTAAATATAAATAACCTTGACCTTTCTTACACTTTAGTGCAAGTTAAATATCATGTATTCAATGTGTCTAGTGCATGGTAGTCACTCAACAGGGCACTAAATGTGGCTCTCAGTGTGAGAAACATGATGCTGGTTATGGTATGCCTGCCATTCACCAGTTGATGAGTTTGGGCAAGTTAGACTGTTCCATTCTCAGCTATTCTGTTTGTGAAATGGAATGACAATACTCTATAGCTTTATTATGAGATTAAGGGCTGTATTACTAGTTTTGATGATCACTACAAGTAATTATTGCTATTTTTAACTTAACTAAACACTTCCTCATACACACATAACATATTTAGCATGGTTACTAAAACATAGTGCATAATGAACTGTTATTATTGAGTTAAATAACAGAAACAAAAATAATATTATATTTTTGGTCTAGAAACATGTTAATAGACCATGTAGAAACCATATGGAATTATGATTTGATAGGATCTCATTGTCCTAAAAGATAGCTCTGAAATTCTGTATTTAGTAAGTCAGCAACCTGGATGCTTTTGTTTTGTAGGAGTAGTAGAAACCTGAGATTAATTGTTTCTCCTACAGGGCTTTGGGTGGTGACTGACTGACTTTCAAGACTTTAATTAATTCACCAGCTTGCCCTAAGCTTGTTAAGAGCTAATAGAGCCTGGTATAACTTATAGTGATACAGCAGTGGGAAAGTGACCCCAGAAAACTAGCTGTGCTTTGACGATGTGACCTGGTGCCAGGTGACAACAGCTTACTGCTCTCCAGCAGGCCATTGCAATCTGTGATCCAGTGCCAGGTGACTCCAGTTCACTCCTCCCCAGCAGGCCACTGCAGTGTCTGGTTTCCAAGGATTTCTGAACTTTATTCTACACCAAAATTTCATGGTGCTACCTTAGACTTTCTAGTTGGTGGAAAATTCACCTTCATTGAGGAAGATCTTGCAGGTGACCAAGGAGAAAAAAAAAAAAAACATCTCTTGAAATCACATCTGCCTCATCAAAAGCTTCTGCTGATGACCAGCCCAGGGCAGCTCTGAGGTCCATAACACCTATGTTGGGTGTCTTCTCCTGATATCCAGCCCAGGGCAGCTCTGAGGTCAATAATACCTGTGTTGGGTGTCTTCTCCTGATATCCAGCCCAGGGCAGCTCTGAGGTCAATAATACCTGTGTTGGGTGTCTTCTCCTGATATCCAGCCCAGGGCAGCTCTGAGGTCAATAATACCTGTGTTGGGTGTCTTCTCCTGATATCCAGCCTAGGGCAGCTCTCAGGTCCATAATATCTGTGTTGGGTATCTTAGCAGAATAACTGCATTGACCTGAATGGGAGAATTTGGACTATGTGACATACTAGGGCAGAGGGCTAGGTGGAATTTCAGACAACCTAGATAGGGGAAATGAACCAAATGACAAAATAACTCACAAGGGGGTATAGATGTAACAGTCTTATTAAATAAGAAACACAGAGCCAAATGCAGCGTTAAAAGCCCAAGAGGCCAGAGCAGTAGGTAAGAGCTGATACTAAAAATCCTTTCTTACCCTTCACTGCCGCTGCTGTCCTTCCCCTCAGAAAGAGACCTGCTTCCTGTGTTCTGCCTTCTCATTGGTTGTAAACCCAACCACATGACCTCCTTGTCACTGCCTGTCTATACAGACCTCCAGGTCTTCTATGGTTGGTATTGAGATTAAAGGCGTGTGTCTCCATGCTGGCTGTATCCTTAAACACACAGAGATCTGTCTGTCATGTGATCAGGACTAAAGGTGTGCGTAACCACCGCCCAGCTTCTGCTATGGCTTGCTATTAGCTCTGACCCCCAGGCAACTTTATTTATTAATATACAAATAAAATCACATTTCAGCAAACAAAATATCACGACAATGGGGGTGAGTGGTGATGTCATATTCTCAGAGAGCTGATAAGCCAAGAGAGGTACCGAGACAATGAAAGAAAATAAGGCTGATATTTTGTCGGTGTTAAGTTTGAGGTACCTATTGGACAGCTAAATGTCAAGAAAGCACTGGAGACAGCTCAGGAACTTGGAATAAGTCTGGCAAGTGGTGCTCTTCCCACTATTCTGAAAAGTAAACAAAAAAAAGGTGGTCAGGGAAAGCTTTTACATATGAACAAAATAAATATCATCAACAGCAAAACCAAGAGATTTACAAGAAAATCTGAGAGCTAGAAGGGTGATGGAGAAATCAAGTGGTTAAGAGCTCTTAACTGACCTCACACAGGGGTCCATTGCTGCCCTAAGCCTTGATACACACAGTGCCCCACATGAGCTCATTGACAGCCCCACCCCCCAGAAAGCTGAGGCTCCTACCTGACCTACCTGAGCCTCACCGCTAGGTATGGGCAGAGTTGAGACTCCAAAGTCTTCAGATCCCTAACCAAAATTCAGAACACAGAAGGCAGCTGCTCCTTCTAGGATCTGCCATCAGTAGGCAAGAAAACTTGACCTAAAGCACCAGCCAGGTTTGGCCTGCCCTGTGAGACACCTGTCTGTGGAGCATCAGCCCTGGAGGCAGCATCCTTTGTGTCTGCAGAACACATGCTACTAGGACATAGAGGGGAAGATGACAAATTAAAAATGTAATTTAAGAAAATATCACTTGATAAGAATATGGAAATTGATCCTAGAATTCTCCTAAGTCATTTCTCTTCACAATTCACATATTTTTTAATTGATTCCTAAAAAATTGGTTCCTGTTCTTCCCTTGAGAGTTTTGTAGCAGGCCACCTAGGTTCAGGTTGCCCTTCAGTTAACACAACCAATGAGAGTTACATTCAGTTGCTACGTATCTTCAGCACAAGGAAGCCTTTTATTCTACTGCTTGAACAGAGACATACTTGCTGACATATTGCTGCAATTGAGAAATGAGAAAAGCGAGATATTTTTCCCAGGAATTTTTTGTCTTATTTCATTGGAATATCCAAGAGAAGGCAAACTTCCTTTGGGCACAGTTGGATACAGGATAGACTGATTGATTGATTGATTGATTGACTGATTTACTTGTGTGTGTGTGTGTGTGTGTGTGTGTGTGTGTGTGTGTGTGTGTGTGTGTGTGTGTGTGATTATGTTTGGACATGTGTGTGCCACAGTGAAAAGGTGGAGGTAATAGGACAACTCATGAGAGTTCATTCTTTGTTTCCACAGTACAAATTCCTCGAATTGAACTCAGGTTGATTCATCTTACTGGCCCAGATTCAGGAATTTTAGTCTTGTTTTCCAGGCTATTCCACTTTCCTTGCTGTGGGTTACACCAAAGTCTCTTGGCTTCCTTTGCAGGGAGGTTTAATGCATTCAGATGCTATAAATATGTGGTATTTCAGCATGGTTTTCTTTATGGTTCAGAATGTTGGATCTCCTATCAGCTATTGTAAAGAGACACCATATGCCAGGCTGGATGGCATGCTCCATCTAGCATGAATGGCATAGGCAGGTCCTGGGATTTATAGTTTCATCAGTATCATAAAGGATAGAGAAGGGAACTATCCTGAAATAACATCAATAGTTCCATAGGTATCCTAGGAATAAAGAAAGGAACTGTTCTATAGTAACGTCAATGGTTCCATCAGCATCATAAGAGATAGAGAAGGGAGATGTCCTATAGTAACACCAATGCTTCCATCAGTATAGGGATAGAGAAGGGGATTGTTCTATAGTAACATCAATGGTTCCATTGTATTATAACGAATAAAGAAGGGAACTCTCCTACAGTAACAAGGAAACATAAGTGTCCTTCAGTGCTAAATGATTGGAGGGTGCTGTTCTTGTTGGTATCGGTGTCACCTCTGCTGTATTCCATGCTGGGGAAATACTGGGAACCATAGACAGAAGCCAAGATTATCCTCATTCTGATTATTGACAAATGCATGGTGTGATTTTCTTTGATGAGAGCTGCATGAGGCTGGAGCTGCAGAGAGCACGTTCCAAGATCTTATCAAAGGAATAACAATCAGATGAAGAAACAGGCCTATGAAAATGCCTACCCAGATTCAATGCTCTCTGTGACCAAATAATTCAACTTCCTTTTCAAATCTAAGCCCGGTTGCGGCAAAGCCATACCTTTTCTTCTGGAGTCTGGCAGGACTCAGTGCTCACAGAGGAATTGCCTGTTAATTGTCTCTTTGAAGATATCCCTTAAGGTAAGTCGGGAAAATGCTACTTAACAAAGAAAAAGGAGTAAAGGTTACAAATACCTTTCAGAACTGTCATGAGGTATGATTTGTTGGGTGTGTCCAATATCATAAGAATAATTGGATTTAGTTGCTAGTATTTTAAAATCCAGCAATTAAAAAAAATCCTTATTCCAGCTTCTTGGGAATTGCTACAGCATACTGGATTTCTATGTGTTTTTCATCAGTGGAAGCTGAAGGCCAGCTGCCTTCTGTGAAAGTACACAAAGCCCTCAGGAATGTGTTCCACTGTGAAAGACCTTAAACCACTGGGATACTGTATTTGCTGCTTTTACACATTGCCAGGACGAAGTACTTGCCCAAAGAAACTTAAAAACTTGTTCTTTAAGATGTGTTCACCTCACAGTTCAAAGGGACTGTGAGTGGTCTGTGGTGGAGTGGTCACAGCAGCAGGGGCTGAGGCAGCTGGCCACAGGGCATCTGCAGGCAGTCAGTGATGAGTACTAGTGCCTGCTTGGGTTGATTGAGTCCTGGTGCATAGCTAGGCTTCTCCTTTTTATTCAGTCCAGGACCCCAGTCCATGGAATGGTACCGTCAATGTTCCGGGTAGGTTTTGCCAACTTAGTTAACAGAATGCCTAGAGCCTTGTTTCCCAGGTGACACTAGATCCTACCAAGTTGAACACAAATGTTAACCATCACAGACATTTATCTCTTTTTTAACAAGGTGTCTAGACATGGGCATTCCAGTCTGTGGGGCTTCATATGCATCTTCTATGGGTGTATTGCCCTCCACATTGTGTAGCATCTTCTATGGGTGTATTGCCCTCCACATTGTGTAGCATCTTTTATGGGTGTATTGACCCCCATGTTGATTTTGAAGTGTAGGAGTGGTCTTACTCTCAGCAAGTGGAATTAACACTTTTGGAGGCCCCAGTGATATTCAGACCACCCACCCAAATTCTAACACTATACCTTCACTCTGGAACTCCTGGACTGAGGAGTTGCTTCAGAAAGCACATGTCTTGAGACGTCCTAAGGCTCTCAGGCTGCCTTCAGTTTGTAGACTATCAGAGGGAACTGTCATGCTGAGAAATGCAGCAAGAATCTATGGAGGCCTCCTGATGAGTCATAGTCTGGTTCTGTTTCATGAGATCGCTATCTGAGATGTGCGGGGCTTTGACAGGACCCCAATATTCTCCCACACAGGGCATAAGGCAAGATGTTGCCCACCCACCTGTTTCTGGTTTTGGTTGGTTGTTTTCCATGGAAAGTTTTGTTTGTCGATTTCTCATGGAAGTTGTGTCTGCATGTTTTGTTGGAAAGTTTTATCTGTCTGTGTTTTCTGGTGTGTCAGTAAATTTTGTTGCAAGCATGGAAATGAGATAGAAATGGGTCAGATATTTTTGCTGTCTTTACTGCTGTCAACCACCAGTCACCGCTGCTGCCATGGCTGCTTTTATGACCAGGGCTCAGAATTTATCTCTTAGCTCTCTGGTCACTGGATTTGGGTTAGCAGTACTTTGGATGTCTTTTTGGTGTAGATAACATTAAAGTTGTTTTATGAAGTTCTATTTTATTGGAAAGTTGACTCTAGAGTTTGGTTAGGGCTTTTCCTTATCTGGACTCAGGTATATTTGAAAGTTTCCTTTATATCTTGTGTTAGTAGAGCCCAGACACTGTAATGGGGAAAAGAAAGCAAAGCAGAATAGCCAAAAAAAAAAAAAAATTAGACTTGGTTTCCGTGAACATTCTGTACCTCAAGATTTAAAAGTTTATTTTATTGGATATGGATAAAAATCTGTAAAATCTATAAAAAAAAAAGTTAACTTAAAACTAGTAACACCAAGAGTTGATAGTTAAAAGTCTATGCATAGCTAATCTTAAAGGAACAATGTGGTATGATTCCATTTTGAGATATAAGCAACACATGGATTGCCACCACCTTTAGGCAGCCATCTTTGCTAGGGTTGGAGAAAATAGAAGTCATGTGACTTCACCACCATTTTGATTAAAGGTGATCATGTAGCATGGGCCTACTGAGGAGACAACAACAGGTCTCCAAGATATTTTGGATAGATGGATTTTTATATGATAATTTCTGTCCTGTCCTGAAAATAAGGTTTATGAAAGATATAATTTAAAGACAATATTTGTTTAGTAATGTATTAAAGCTGCATTTCCATGCATTTATATTCAAGAATGTACCTTGCCCTGGCAGCCAAACTTTGTAATGTAAGAGTCACCCAGATCATGTTGGTTTTAAAGACATTGGTTAAAACAGCTGAGGCTTGCCAATGTCTGGCAGGGCTAGAGTTTCTAAAAAGAGCACAGTTGCAATGATGGAACCTAGCAGTTTTGGAAATGTTGGTGCCATGTTAATAGTCACCAGAAGCATCGGCCACAATAAAATGGAGCCGGCTGGGCTCTAGAAGGCAGGCTATGTATATGCTGCCAAGGGTGGAGCCAAAGAGGTGATTTATGCCCCTTGAGAAAACCAAAAGAATTATGAATGAATTCCAGATATTGAGCTTTGAATTGTTTGTAGTGTTGGACCTAGGTTTTGCCTTATGCAGATCATGGTTGTACTCTGTATCTTCCCTCTTAAAGTTAAAAAAAAAGGTACTTTATTTTTGATATTGCAGGAGCACACAATTGAGAAATTTTAAATTTTTAAGGGGAAATTTTGGAGTTTTACAGAAAACTTAAATAAAATAATGAAAAATTTTAAGAAACAGCTTTAAAATAATTAAATTCATAAGGCTATGGGATGTTTTAAGTTTATGAAATGTTTTATATTATTAATATTATTAATTTAAAAATAAACAAATAAAACTGTTAAGAATTAGGGTCACAAACTCACCCATCCCTGAGACCATAGTTGCTCCCTGAGACACAGACTCTACCAGCTCCTATTTGACCAAGAGTGGCTCCCTGAGACACAGATACCTTCTGTAATGATGGGAGGAGAGTTGGGTGCAAGAATACATTCAACAACATAAAGAGCAATATGGCACCACCAGAACCTAGCAGTTCTAGTACAGCAAGACCTGAAGATTCAAACATAGAAGAAGCAGAAGAAAATGACCTTAAGAATGACTTTATGATAGAGACCTTTAAAGAGGAAATGAAAAATTCCCTTAAAGAAGTCAAGGAACAGACAAAAATTGGAAGAAATAAATAAATCCCTTAAAGAAAGTCAAGAAAATCAAGAAAGAGCAATCAAACAGGTGAAGGAAACAGTTCAAGATTTGAAAATTGAAATAGAGGCAAAAAAGAAGACACAAACCAAGGGAATGCTGGAAATGGAAAATCTGAGTAAATGAACAGGAAATACAGATGCAAGCATAACCAACAGAATACAAGAGATGGAAGAGAGAATCTCTAGCATTGAAGATATGATAGAGGAAATAGATTTGTAGGTCAAAGAAAACATTAAAGCCAATGAAGTCATAACACAAAATGTCCAGGAAATCTGGGACACCATGAAAAGACCAAACCTAAGAATAATAAGAATAGAAGGAGGAGAAGAATACCAACCAAATGCACAGAAAATATATTCAACAAAATCATAGAAGAAAGCTTTGCCAACCTAAAAATGAAAATGACTATGAAGATACAAGAAGTTTACAGAATACCAAATAGACTGGACCCCCCAAAAAGTCCCCTCACCAAATAATAATGAAACCACTAAAAATAAAGAATAAAGAAAACATATTAAGAGCTGCAAAGGAAAAAGGCCAAGTAACATGCAACTGCAGACCCATCAGAATAACACCTGACTTCTCAATGGAGACTCTGAAAGCCAGAAGGTCTTGGACAGGCATTCATGGATGCAAGCCCAGACTATTATACCAGCATAACTCTCAGTCACCATAGATGGAGTAAACAAAATATTCCATGACAAAACCAGATTTAAACAATACTTATTCATAAATTCAATCCTACAGAAAGTACTAGAAAGAAAAATTCAACCTAGAGAAGTTAGATGTACCAACAAAAAACACAGGCAATAGATAATCCTATACCAATAAATTCCAAAGAAGGAAAACACACACACACACACACACACACACACACACACACACTACCACAAAAAATAACAGGAATTAACAACCACTGGTCCTTAATATCCCTTAATATCAATGACTTAATTTGCCTATAAAAAGACACAAGCTAAAAGAATGGATATTGAAAACAGGATCCATCCTTCTGCTGTATACAAGAAACACACCTCAACTGCAAAGACAAACACTATCTCAGAATAAAGGGTTGTGAAAAGACTTTCCAATTAAATGGATTTAAGAAGCAAACTGGTGTAGATATCCTAATATCTAATAAAATAGACTTCAAACTAAAATTAATCGAAAAAGGTTATTCAGGACATTACATATTCATCATAGGAAAAATCCCTCAAGATGAAGTCTCAATTCTGTACATTTATGCCCCAAATACAAGGACACCCACATGTGTGAAAGAAACATTACTAAAGCTTAAATTGCAACTCAAACCCCACACACTATAGTGGGAGGCTTCAATACTCCACTCTCAACAATGGACAGGTCTTATAGAAAGAAACTTAACAGAGAAATAAGGGAACTAACAGATGTTATGACTTAAATGGACTTAATAGACATCTACAGATCATTCCACTCAAACACAAAAGAATATACATGCTTCTCAACACCCCATGGAACCTTCTCTAAAACTGACCAAATACTTGGTCACAAAGCAAATCTCAACAAATACAAAAAATTGGATTAAGCTTCTGTATTTTTATTGGACCACCATGGCTTAAAGTTAGAATTCATCAACAACACAAATTATAGAAATCCTACAAACTCATGGAAACTGAATAATACCCAACTGAATCACCAATGGGTTAAAGAAGAAATAAAGAAAGAAATTAAAGACTTCCTAGAATTCAATGAAAATGAATGTACAACATATCCAAACTTAAGTTCATAGCTCTAAATGCCTACATCAAGAAGTTGGAGAAATCTCACACTAGTGACTTAACAACATACCTGAAAGTTCTAGAATAACAAGAAGCAAACTCACCCAGGAGAAGTAAACACCAAGAAATAATCAATTGAGATCTGAAATCAAAAAAATAGAAACAAAGAGAACAGTACAAAGAATCAATGAAGCAAAGAGTTAGTTCTTTGAGAAAGTCAACAAGATAAACAAGCCCTTATCCAAACTAACCAAAAGGCAGAGAGTATCCAAATTAACAAAATCAGAAATGAAAAGGGAAACATAACAACAGACAATGAGGAAATCTAGAGAATCATCAGGTCATACTTTAAATACCTATATGTCACAAGATTGGAAAAGCTAAATAAAATGGACAATTTTCTGGATATGTACCACATACTCAAATTAAATCAAGACCAGATAAACAATTTAAATAGATGTATAACCCCTATGAAAATAGAAGCACTAATTAATTCTCCCAACCAAAAAAGCCCAAGGCCAGATTGTTTCAGTGTAGAATTCTACCAGAATTTCATAGAAGAGCTAATACCAATACAAGTCAAATTGTTCTAAACAATAGAAACAGAAGGAACATTGCCAAACTCTTTTTATGAGGCTACAGTTACCCTGATATACAAACCACACAAAGATGCAATAAAAAAAGAGAATTGCAGACTAATCTCCCTCATGAATATTGATGCAAAAAAATATTCAATAAAATACTGACAAACCAAATCCAAGAACACAT
>NC_081425.1:107088772-107166969 GCF_949786415.1 Peromyscus eremicus | reverse complement strand
TGTGAGCCACCATGTGGTTGCTGGGAATTGAACTCAGGACCTCTGGAAGAGCAGTCAGTGCTCTTAACCTCTGAGCCATCTCTTCAGCCCCCGTAAAATAATTTTTTAAAAAATTTAAATAAAAAATAATTAGGGTTTCAGCTATGGGCACCAAATACTAAACATCAGAAACTTGGATATTCCTATCTTACGATACAACAAGACAATGACCTAAGTAGTCTGGAAAAAGCTTACTATGACAAAGAACCCCAGTTCCTAGCAGTGACTCTGAGGTCTCCAAAGAAGACGACAAGGAACCACAATGACTCCACCTGGATTGTGGCAATACTAACAACTGGGCAGGACTGCCCCAATGCCACATCTTCCACCAGGACCTGGCCCAAACTGGGGAAAAACAAGACACTGGAGTATTGATTGCCCCACTTTGCCTAGACAAAGTAAGATCAGTCCTCCCATGTTCTGCCTCCACAAAAAAGCCACTCATCTTCTAGACCTGTCAGCTGAAGACTGATGCTGTCCTGGTACCTCTGCCTCCAACACCATGGAGATCACAGGAGCCTGGGATGACCATCTAGGTAATGAACTAGTCTCTGTCATTTTATATTGATACACAGGCCATTTGGATTATACTACCTGCTGTAACTTACCCTTCTTAGATCTCTGATGGTACTGATGGCTGGACTAACTATTGCTTTGTCAGCTTAGCAGCAGCAAGCAACTAAATTCTTCTCCCAAGGCTGTAGCCACCTTCTTTGTTCATTTCATATGTAAAAACTATGCCTTGTATCTTCTAGAGCTACTAGGTCTCCTGTTGAGAAAAGGCAGAGAGGTTTGCCTTGCTAACAGGCTTCATATTAAAAGGTAAACAGGTTTCAGATATTCCATTAAAGAAATCTGCTTTGTAATGACTCTTCTCAGTAATAACTGCTAGTGTCTCTGGTAAATGATTAGATTTGAAAGAAAAGGGGTTAAAGTCTATGCAAGTATTGAGGATCTAAGAAAATGTTCTAAGGTATACAAAGATCTGAGGATATGAGAGTCTATATAAGTTCTGAGGGTCTAAGTGTTCTAAAGATAAAGGTCTGAGGATGTGAAAGCTTAAGTAAGTTCTGATAGCCTAAGAAAACGGCTTAAGATATGTAAATGAAAGTTGTAAAGGTATAAGTAACTGATTTAAGGTATGTGAAAATGAGAAATATTTCAGATTTCTTTCCCCCTTCTATGAAGCTGGTAGAGCACTGACTACTTACTGTTCTGTCACAGCTCAAAACTTTAAATTTCCTTTGGTTGTCTTCTAAGTATAGACTTAAGGGTGCTTCTCATTGGGCTAAAGACAACTCTGCTTAATCTATATCTGGTTCTCTAGACAGGAAAAAATGCTCATGCTTTTTAACCCAAATCTATAGCTTTTTCTAGGACTCAAAGGTATGAGTCTACTCCAGCTGTTTTACAGACACCTGTTACCTGCTTTTTCTATAATGTGGATTTCACTACAGATTGATAGCATTAATATATCTAAAACTTATATTTTTTGTGAACTAAAAAAAATCATGTAAGCTTCAGAGAATCTAGGGAGTCATAAGACTTGAATCTACATCTCACAGGTCAAAAAGACTCCAGATAATTACAGCCTAAGTTTCCCCACCTGTATATTCCTGAAGATGGTATCTCTCTCTCATCTGGTCTTAGGACTCCTCCCCTCCCCCAACTACTAGGACTATGTGCCTGAAAGTTCCAAATGTAAGATTTTCCTTTAAGTTTATAAATTTTGACTTCTGTCCTTAGTCTGTATCTGTCTCAGCAGATTTCCACTTGGCTGACAGACATATCAAAGCATCAGCTGCTGACTACAAACTTGCTCCAAATGACTATGAGCGTTGGACTTGCTGAAAGCTGATATGAACCAGTCCAGTCTATGTGATTACTCCCTGACTCTTCAGCTGGGTCAGCAAACCAGATGCTTCTGATAAATGCCCCATTGCCTGAATTACCTCCTAGACTTTGGCTAGCATTCCAGCTTTCCTGGGCCCTGACACAATGTTCTGGTCTTAGCAGGAAGTAGTTACAGAAGAGAATATGGCATTCCTTGTCCCCCAACAGGCTAGAATGCTGGATCAATAGGATACTCCCTGGCATAGAGGACAAAATAGCTACTATAGTGCCTATTGGAATACCAGAAAAAGTATGTGTTAAAACCAAATAGACACAGGTCTATCAACAGGTAGATACATTAGCTAAACTTGATCCACACTCTGATAGGGAACTCAATTTGCTCTATGTAAAACAGAGAGGTTATTGTATAGCTTTAAGAGAAAATTGTTGTTTCTATATAAACCACCAGGAATCATTAGAGATAATCTGGCTGTACTAAAAAGTAAAAATTTCAAAAATGGGGACCTGAGATAAAGACGAAGTAAATAACTGGTCCCATTCTCATTTTCTGGTTCCTTATAGATAGTGACTCTAATGTAAGCCATCGAAGGGTCCTTGGCCCTTTTGCTTCTGCTAATTGCTATTGGCTCTTGCGTCAATGATGCCTTAACTAAATGATAATTCCTGTCTGGGTATCATTAAGTTGATGGTTATTAGATCCCAGTGTAAACAGGTACCCATCACAGAGTCAATGATTTGACTCAGGATACAACTCAAGGGGGGATGTGAGAGCCAAAGTTACATTTTAAGTTTTACTTAGTATGCCTAAGAGATACACGAAACAAGAACACCTCTGATCTACAAGCCCTTTGCCCAAGGAGAGATAATTCCTGAAATGCTGGAGGCTGTTGTTTATGGGAGGTAAGAAGCCAACAGTTTCACTCCCCTAAACACGTTTGTTTAACCCATCTATACCAGATGTGCTGATCACATGTCGGCAGGAAAGTTCACAGGCAGGAAATATGGCAAGATGTATGCTTGCCTCTGATTGGATGTAGGCTGGAGGCATGCAGGCAGGAAGTACATCAGGACATACGCTTGCTCCTGATTGAACCTTATGGGAAATGCAGTGAATTCTGCGTTTTGCCTTTTTAAACTCCTGCAAAATGTGAGTTGAGGCAATTTTCCAGAGAGTCTATCAACCTGATCAGTATTTAATTTAATCTTGCTTCAAATTTCACTTTAAACTGTGGTAATGGTTTTATTCTCGACTGATGGGATGAACATTGGCTCATGTCTTAGTTAATTTTCTTTGTCATAAGAGAGTACCTGGCTGACTTATAAAGACTAGAGGTTTACAGTGTTTTGGCTTCATGGTTGTGAAGGCCTGGAAGGCCAAGAGGGTGATGCTGACAAGGGTCTCCTGCCACATCAGTCAGGGCAGGAAGCAAAAGAGATCATACTGCAGGAGAGGAGCCAAGAGAAAGTCTGGGAGTCAAACCAACTCTCCTCACAATCCACTTTACAATATCGTCCTGTTTTCTGAGAGCCAGAACTGACTCATGGGCAGGACAGCTGTCTGATCCTGAGGGCTTTGTCTCCAGGACCCAAACACTCCCTACTGGGCCCTTCTTGCAACATGACTTCATTGAGGAATTGGGAAACCTGACACATGAACCCTTCAGTGCAAAGACTCAAACCATGCTGTCCGATTTGTCAGCTCCACAGAACTTGACTCTAAGTCCCTGTGAACATTGCCAGACATGTGACCAAGGACATTATACTCTTTAAGATTTCCTTAAATGCAGAACAAAGGCCTTCTATCAGGTGATGCTAAAATTATCAACATTTATTTTTATTTATAGTATCTAGTAGTTGTTCATAAATATCCCTTCTAACAGTTAAAAACATCAAAAACTTGTTCATCAGAAAAGAATGCCTTTCTTGTACACCCTAGGATGTTGTTTTGTAGGGGTACAAGACTATCTAAAATCTTTCTGGAATCTATTTAGTAACCTCTTATATTAGGAGAGGGAAGAGGAAGGAGGGAGGGAAAGTGAGAGGATGGGGGTTACATTTTGATTTTGTATTTGAAACAAGCCTAGGATACAAAAGATAGTTTAGAATATCACAGTTCTTGGTAAAAAAAAAGGTGATAGAATAGAAAATTTTCTGTTTCAAATGAATTTATTTGGTCTGATAATGAAACTAAGGCTTTGATGGCAATCTTGGTGGCAGTCTTTTATTTAACATAAATGATTATAGGTTGTCTCCATCAGATAAATTTATTTTGCATTGAACCATATTTGTTCTTTTTCAAGAAAGAAACATTTTTAGAGACTAGGTTTTCCCACTTAAACTTTAAAGGAATATGTCCATGTGGTAAGGCAATGTAATTATATAATGTATAAATAGCTTCTATTATATGAGTAGAATGTTATAAAGCAGACTCTAAGAGTAGTATTGCTAAGCTATCAATAAGTAATTAGACATATATACACAGTCATATGTGAAGATATGCATCCTTGTATTTGTTGAAATAGGACCTCACTTCGCAGCCCACTGGCCTGTAAGTTGTAATGCTCCTGACTTGGGCCTGCACCATCATGCCTGGCGTAGAGTCATTAACATATGACAACTGAACACAGGACGAGAGTGGAGCACAACAGCAGCTCTGCCCCTTCCAATCTGACTTGAGGAAGCATTAGCAACACACCACAGAACAGTGGGAAGAAGCACACAGCACTGAGGTTCAGTCTCATCTCACACTTCCCAATTGTGTGACTTTAGAGCAGCCACTAGTCAGTTGTAATAGAACGACATTCATCCCTTCAAGTCATTCATGGGTTAAATAATCAATGTTAAGACTTTAGTTCAGTTCCTGGCATAAGGTAGGTATTCAATTCAAACTGAGCTGTTGACATTTGTACACTAGCTTTTCTTCAATTTTTAAAAATGATTTTTCAATGCATTGCACAGTAAATTGGCCATCAATCTCATGGCATGCAATGAGAAAGCTTTTTTTCCCCCATTATGGGGCTGATGTTAACTAGAATGGCCCTATATCAGGGTGCACATTGGTTGGTCATTTGAGGCTACAAGTAGGATCAGCTGTTCTGTGTCCTTGAACCAGAACCTCCCTGTCAATGTTCTTTTATAGCAGTAAGGAGATAAAGAAAACAAATTCAATCATGCAAACACAGGAGAGGCTGCCCCTCACTTCAGGGTCACATTATCAGATGAGTCACATGACTACTCAGTAGGGTAGAAAATGGATGGCTATCATCAAGAAAACAAACAAAAAACCCTGGCAATCTTACACTGTATTTGACTTCTCAAACTGGTATAGACACTGTGGAAGTCAAGGTGATAGTCTCTCAACCACTAAAAATGGAACTATCATATGATGTGCTATGCCACTCCTGAGCAAATATCCAAAGGACTAAGTCAGCACACACAGAGGTACCTGAATACCCATCTGTATTGCCACACTATCTACAGTAGCCAAGATATGGAAGCAGCTTGGATGTGAATCAACAGATGAATCTATAAGAAACATATGTTCATTATGCACAAGGGGATTTTATTCAACTATAAAGAAGAATGAAATTATTGTATTTGTAGGAAAATAGATGCAACTGGAGATCACTGTGTTAAGCAAAATAAGCCAGAATCAGAAAGACAATGTAGAAGCTAGATTTAAATAGTTATGTCCATTTGTACATGTGTGCGTGTGTGTGTGTGTGTGTGTGTGTGTGTGTGTGTGAGAGAGAGAGAGAGAGAGAGAGAGAGAGAGAGAGAGAGAGAGAGACAGACAGACAGAGAGACAGAGAGACAGAGAGAGGCAGAGAGAGACAGAGAGGGGGGAGGAGAGGAGAGGAAGGCATCTAAAGGGAAAGGGAGGTAGAACCAGAGAAGTTAATGAAATGTCTGAAGTGAAACGGGAAGAAAGGATGATTGGCAGGGAAGGAAGCAAAGGGGGCAAGTGAGTAAAACTGAAGTATGATATATGTGTGAGAAAATTTTACAGCTAAGTACAGCACTTTGTATGCTAACTAAAAATACTAGTAATAGTGGCTGGAGAGATGGTTCAGTGGTCAAGAACACTGACTGACTGCTCTTGCAGAGGACCCAGGTTCAATTCCCAGCACCTACATGCTGGCTCTCAACTGTTGTAACTTCAGTTCCAGGGAACTCAACACTCTTCCACAGGCAAAACAAACACCAATGCACATAAAAATACTACTAATAAAAATAGACAGAGTGAGAAAAGAGAAATAACTACTTGTTGAAAATAATTCCCCCTTTAAAAATCACAATTATACATTTAGCTTCCAGGTTGCTGAGGGTTTTCTCTGTGCGTATTGAATAAACTCAGTTTTGGTTTCATTTTGGTTCATGGCATCATTCCCTACTTCAGACAAATGAAAAGCTGTATAAATGTATATCTCTGAATGTTTCCATTTTCATGGCTTTTGGTTGCCTGAAGTAACTGACACAAAAGTGATAGTCATACAGTGCTGCCGCCTCCCAACAGTATTTGTATCTCACAGAGCTGCTGGAAGAGGAGCTAGCTCAAAGACTGCGTGTTGAAGGAAGCCCACGTGGGCCATACTCGGACATGGCAGTGTCTAGTAGTGCAGACTCTTAATCATCACTCTAACGACACAGGAGGTGCTTAAAAGAACGCAGTTCTGGACCAAGGGAAGTGTGATAGTAAGAATGGTATTTCTATGCAGAGCTGCAAAGGAAGTCTAGTAAATTTCCAGTCAGCAGCATCTCCTGGGTCTCTTCGGCTGAGCAGAGTCCTTGAGAGAAATATTTATTTGACATCTTTCAGTTCCTTGTTTAATTGAAGTCACCAATCTTCCTGGGGGGCCACCATAAGCTATGTTGCATTTCTACTGAGCACAGAAACGCTCGTGTTGGAGTTAGCATGCACAACTTATGGTTGTAAACTTGGAGGAATATTTTCTGTGGAAATTCTTGCCTAGAACTATTTGTCATCAGTTAGCTTTTACCATGGCACTAATTTATTAGTAGTGACACAGAACTTACTATGAATGTATTTCTTGTGGTATCTTCAAGCCAATAAGGGCAGATCACTGTGGGTTTCTCCTTTATTTTTCAGGGATGTCCTCCATTTCAGCAACTTCACTGTATTTCCTGGGGAACACCAGGTGATTATTAAGGGATAATTGCTTCAGCTGTCGTAACTGTCTTAATCATCTTGAGAATTAATACCCTGAGGTTCTAATAAGTGGCTTCATGGATTGCAGTTTCCTGGACAGCATCTTGCTGCTGTGATGTTGGAATTGCTTTGTTACAGATTTTAATATACTTTTTCCCCTCTGTCACAGAACAAGGTGGGTACTTCAGGAGCATTCCTTCTAGAAGTTTGTTGTTGTGGCTATTGTTAAATCAAACATTTATTTGTCCACATTATTTTTAAATTTATTTATTTATTTTACATCCCAACTACAGTTTCCCCTCTCTCCTCTCCTTCCAGCCCTCCTCCCACCCTCTGCCTCCCCCCAATCCACTCCTCCTCCATTTCTATTCAGAAAAAGGCAACCTGCCACGGATATGGACAAAATATTGTATATCAAGCTGTAGTAAGACTAGGTACCTCGCCTTGTATTAAGGCTGGGTAAGGCAACCCCATATGAGGAATAGGGTCCCAAAAGCCAACAAAAGAGACAGTCCTTGTCCTAACCCACAAGAAGACCAAGTTACACAACTGTCACATATATGCAGAGGGCCTAGGTCAGTTAAATGCAGGCTCCTTGGTTGAATGAATTTTTATGAGCCCAGGTTAGTTGATTCTGTAGGTTAGCTGATTCTGTGGGACCCAAAGGCTGGATGACCCAGAGACCTAAATAGAACTAAACATGACTGGAGGGGGAAAAATGTCAATGTAATGATGCCTCATGATATTCTGCTATTCTCATAGACTGATGTCCAGCCCAACAGTCATCTAAGAGGCTTCCACCAGCAACTGGTAGAAACAGATACAGAGACCCACAAACAAATATTAGGGTAAACTTGGGGAATCCTGATGAACAGAGAGAGAGGAAGGATTGCTGGAGCCGGAGGGGTCAAAGACATCACAAGATAACCCACAGAATCACCTTCTAGAAGTTTCCTCTTTTGCTAGCCACTTAATTTGTCAATTCTGAAGTAGATGTTTGGTGTATATGGGTTTATTATTTCAATTATATGTGGCGGCAGAACTGAATGAAGGGTCATGCCAGAAGGAATTTTTTTAATTTTGCTAAGTCATAACTGTAAATTGTGGGAACAAGTTACTTACTTAACGTCTAAGACTTGAGAATGCAGTATTCACATTTCAGGGTGTTTTGTTCCTCTCTGTACATCTCTGCAAAAGTTCCACATATCTAATGGTTTGCATTTTGATATTACAAAGAAAGTCATGTCTACGGCTGGCAGCAGAGTTCAGGGACATCAACCTCCAGTGCCACCGAAAGTTCTAAGTAACTAACTGGTACCAGTACCAAATGTTTATAAAGTACCAGACACTTTGCTGAATGCTTATAGCAAATCGTTACCTGGAACTACTGTCTTAATCCACTGCTGTGGATATCGCTCTGTATAAACACTGATTGGCCAGTAGCCAGACAGGAAGTATAGGCGGGACTAAAAGAGAGGAGAATTGAGGGAACAGGAAGGCAGAGGGACACTGCCAGCCACTGCCATGACAAGCAGCATGTGAAGATACTGGTAAGCCACAAGCCACATGGCAAAGTAGAGATTAATAGAAATGAGATAAATATAAGAGTAAGAGCTAGACAATGATAGGCCTGAGCTAATGGCCAAGCAGTTTAAATAATGTAAGAGTCTGTGTGTTTATTTTATAAGTGGGCTCCAGGACTGGCGGGACTTGGTGGGAGCTGGAGAGAAATTCTCCAGCTACAATCCACTTTACAAATGAGGAGAACAGGGCTTGTATCAATAAGGTCATGCCAGGCTCCATATGCAATCCAACTGTTGATCCAGGACTGAATCAAACCAAGGCATTCTCTAACCCACCTTGCCTCAGTAAATGTAAAGAACTTTACAAAACTGAGACTCTTTATTGCAAAATACATCCTTGTATTGGAGACATGGAAGTGAGGGTGCAGTGTTCATTAACGAGTCAGACTTCTGCTCCCTGTAATACGAAAACAACCCAAAACAGCAACAATTTACAATGTTTTAGTGAATGCTCTAACTAGTAGCTATCCTAACGGCTTTGTTAATGACTTTACTCTCATATTTATAGAATCATTAAAGATCAAGGGGATAATTCATAGTTTTCCAGTCACACTTTATTGCATTTTGTGAGAAAAATACAATTGGAAGTGATATGTTTGAATGTTTCACTACTTTTAGGGACAATGGACTGGAACCCTAACGGGTTCCTAAGAGGTGTTGCATTGCCTTATTTTATTTTATTTTATTTTATTTTATTTTATTTTGTTTTGTTTGTTTCATATTGCTGGGTCCATCTGCCCATAGGTTAATAATGATGTAAAACACACACCACTGAGCATGCACTGCCTATTTGCTGGCTTCTAGTACATGTTCCTGTACAACTTTGAAAGTCACAATTTTATCAAAAGACTGAAATCTTTTCTTACAGTATGAAGACTGATAGGTTTGCTCCTTAGTCTAGAATTTGGAGAGATAATCAAGAAAGGACAGCAGGGCTTCGCAGTTTGGGAACAAAGCTGGTTAAAGAGGAGACCCAGCTAGTGGTGAGTGAAGAGAGGGGTAGAGAATGGTGCTTTTCTAAACAAAAATAATTAATGTCGTTGTGATGGTTATTAAAGCTTTGAAGAAAGTAGCTTAGACAAAGAATCAAATGGTAAGTCCCTGGTGAAGCAGTACCCGATGGATACACTTGTTATGTCAGTTATGATGTATTTCTCAAGACTTCCAGGCCAGTTTTCAGTCTCTGCTATTCACTTATTTTTTTCTTCATGGGGATTATTTCTTCCCATTTGAATTTTATCTCTGGATACTCTGCTGTCCCTGACTAAGAGGTCAAGCTGTGGTCCAACACAACTCAGTCTAGATGCTTTGCATTTCTTATGTTTGATGGAATGGTGTGAGGGCAGTAGAATCCATTCATTCCTGGGATAGTAGTTCATGAATTTGACAATTTGTTTCTGTATCCAAACCTACAAGAGCATCACTGCATCCTAGTATCAGTTCTTCAGTCTAATTCTTCAACTTTTCCTTTAATTTTTGACAGTTAACAAATTACTTTGTAGCTAATTTTTCTGTTGCTTTCAAACTCGGAAACCTAATCCAGTAATTTGTCCTGTTTTCTTTTAAATATTTTTAGTTTTTTTTAAATTCCACATATGTATTACAATGTATTTTGACCAAATCTTTCTATCACTCCTTCCCTCCATCTCCCTCTAGTGTCCCCACCCTGTTTCCCTCCAAACTTCAAATTCTTTTATAAAACTGATATTAATAACTTCCTGAATCTAATTAAGGATGCCCATATGCTTATGGGTGTGGAGATACCCAGCAGGACATGGACCATCTACCAGGGATGATTAATTTCATGATACAATCTCAAAATCATCTAGTAGGTAGTTTCAGGGAGGTAGCAATCTGTCTGTTCTTTCACTGAATAATACAAAACAAGGAGACTGGAAAGACAGCTCAGAGGTCAAGACCACTAGTTGCTCTGGCAGAGGACCTGGGTTCAGTTCCCATCACCCACATGTGACTCACAACCACCCATTACTCCAGTTACATGGGATCTAAAGCCTTCTTCTGAACTCTATGGGGAGCAAGCACACATGTGGTACATATGCCTGAATTTAGGTAAAATATTCATACACACAAAATAAAATAAATAAATCTAAAAGAAAATGCACAGAAAGATTATTTTCAGGAGCTATTCCACAGTGTGTTCTCTTCCACAATGTAGTGTGAGGTCCTAACTGTAATTTCTTTGGGGTAGACCCAGAAGCAATAGAGAACAGCCCCCAAAGACCTGTCTACAAGAATTCCTCACCCCTCAGACTCCCTCCCTCCCTCCCTCATTCATGTCATCCCCCAGATTTCTTTGCATATTGGTTTTATTTCTATCCTTTTTAATCAAAACTTCATTATAAAGAACTTGGAAATAAATGTATCCATTCAACTTTTTTTCCCATTCTCTGCTCATGTAGGAAACAAAGTATTGGAGTTCCTGATTACTCTCTGGGTTCTCCTGAAAGCCTATTAATCAGTATGGAGGGTGATCAATAGAATCCAAAATAGGATTGTCTACACCCCCATCAGATCACCACAAATAGACACACACTGCAATTATCATCAGAAGGATTTGTTACCATCTGAAAGTAGATGAAGAAGGGAGGAACTGAGCATCAAAATTAAATTCCCCCAAGCAGTTTTTCCCTCACTGTTCTGTGAAGTAAATCTTCAGGTCTGACTGGGTTTTGCTAGGCTTTTTCCACTCCTGTCTTGTTCCTAAGAATAGAAGTTCTCATCTTGCTGGGATGTGTTCTGCATAATAAACACACTCTTTGCACTCTCCATGACTATTTTAGTACAATACCATTTTAATATCAGTCTGTTCCTTCCCCACAGTCTTCTTCAGGATAACTGCTCAGCAGGATTTGGGTTGAGTGAAGTTTTCAGAATGAATGGTGAAGATAATACAGTAACAATGTCTTCACCTCCTGATTGACAGGCAAGAGCACTTGGTCAAGTCTGTATGTCAAAGATATAGAGGAATCCTTAGTTTAGTACTTCAAACACTTATTTGGGGCCTCTCTGTTGGCAATATATCTGAAGATAATTGCTAGCACTTGTTTTTAAGACAATGTTAAACATGGTGGCATATGACCAGTTCAAACAAGCATACAAGAGTACTCACTTTGGATTTCTAAGCAGAAAACTTTTAGACACAGATTAACATGTTATCATTGATATGGAAAAATGACAAAACACTAGTAAAAGAGTGGAATGTGTAGCATGAATCTTAAAAGTTCTTATTAATAAAATCAAACCTGAGCCAGGTATTGGGGTGAACACTGGAAGATCAGAGAGACAGAATAAGCCACAGCTAACCTCACCTGGCCAACTTCTCAGCTGATCTTGTTTCCTCAGAATGGAAGCCTCTGTGTCCTCATATCCAAATGGCTCTCAGCTGAACTGTGCTGTTCAAAAGCCTGAATGCTTAACCAGCCAAATGCTTCTAGTTTCTGGTCCTCACACCCTATATACCTTTCTGCTTTCTACCGCCACTCCCTGGGATTAAAGGCTCGCTTTCTTGGATTAAAGGTGTGTGTCACCATGCTTGGCTGTATCCTTGAATAGATGGATTTCTGCCTCTGGAATGCTAGGATTAAAGGCCTGTGCTACCACTGTCTATCCTAAGTATCTAGTGGCTTTTCTGTTCTCTGACCCCAGATAAGTTTATTAGGGTACACAATATTTTGGGGAACACAATATCGCCACATGAATGAGTGGACAGGTAAGAAAGCTGATGAGATGCACCTTCAAAAACAGATTATCATCTAGACAGGCGGAGCTCTGAGTGATGGTGCTGGCAAACGCAGCAATGATGGGCGGGACCTCCTGATGAGGAAGGAAGTTGAGATTGGTGCTTATCAAAGGTTGTCTGACACTGGATGAGGGCTGCACTGAGAACATCCAGTCTTCAGCCTTCCATTTGGACCTGCAAGAGTCATGTATCTTTCCTACAGCTAGACAAAGCATCTTCAGAGAGGCAAAAGTGTTTGATGAGATTTTCACCAAATATGCTATAATGTGTCATATGATCACATAGGAAGTAGGGGTGGGTTATGAAAAGGTCATATTAATGCCTGTTGAACAGTGCATTTTGAAGGGCAGATCATGCTTGCTTCAAGGCCTCTCTCTTCAAGATCCAGTGATTTTGGAAATGTAGGTATCACAGAATAATCACCTTAAGGTTCAAGCAGTGACCAAATCGGTATTCTTGAACCATCAGCAAAATAAAAATCAGATTCCTGGGTTTGCTTTATACCTGCAGAGTCAGGGCCCTGGAATCTGAGAGACAGAAAGCAGCTTTAGTTTTATGAGCTCCTTGAATTTGAAAATACTCAAGTGTTTCTTTTCTCTCTGGTGACCTTATATTTCCTACAATATGAAACAGCTTATTTTTATTAGATTACTATATCTTCTATCCTATATAAGATGTGGTTGTCTTATTTCAGCCATGTCTGCAATACTTAGCCAGCATAAAGCCCTTCATATGGTGAATTTTCAACAGATATCAGTCAAATAAGCAAATGCTCATTATAGAAGCTGGAATGCAAGGATTCCTAGTGATTGAGTGACTCACACTTTAGTATGAATACATTTGTCAACTCTCTTCCTCTAAGGAAGAAGGAACAGATGCAATCATAGAACACTGAGAGCCAGGGGGAAGGAGTGGATAAAAATGGAACAAAGATCTGTTCTTGCCAGCTACAAGATTTTACATCTGCAAAATGAGGACATACTCAGCACCTGATGTTTCTGCCTGTCTGGTCTCCATTATGTTTCCACTGTATGCCTCACCTTGAGATTCTTTTAAGAAATCATATATCACCTGTTCCACTGTGCAATCCAAATTGCCTGTAACGATTTCACTTAGACCTCACTTGATTTCATCTCCCTGCTCATACATGATTGGTGGGAATGGAATGAGCAAGGCCTTAATTGACCACACATGCACATAAGTCCAGACAAAAGAGGAAATAAATATCTATGTATTGTAGAGAAGAAAACTGAATACTACTATCTTTGCTTCGTGGCTAGACACAGGAGTTCAGTTGGTCAAGAACAGTCTATTTTCTCGTGGGGAGTTGTTACTTACTACTGAGCATAGAGGAAGAGAAGAGGCCCAGAGGATGGAAAGAGGCACCCTGTTCTTATTGGTGCTCTTGGATTCACCTACGGCTGAAGTTCCTACAACTGACGTGATCCACCCCTTTATCAGCTAACTTAAGTTTTTCTTTTTTTTTTTAACTTGAAACAAAGAAACTTTGCTGATAAAATGAGTTTAAAACTTAGTCATCTCCAAGGAAGATTGAACCTTTGGTTATCTGAAAGAATTGGACCCAAGTCCTTGTTCCACTACTTCCTGTCTGGAGGAAACATGACCCGTCTTGCAATATCTATCTTCAGTCTTATTATTGTCCCAGAGAACACAGACCTTCCTCTGAATTGGATTTGAGGGCTAAATAAATACTAAGAAAAGAGTTTTGTAAGTAGCTATTCAATTAAAAAGCACACATTTCCCTCACTTTAAAAGAGTGAGGCTTTTACCTAACAAGGTACTACTGGAAAGTCCCAAAGCCTCCCTGTGGTGATACTTTATTTGTGCTGAAATGTGATATTTTATTTGTTAATAAATAAAGTTTACCTGGAGATCAGAGGTCATAGCGAGCCAGAAAACAGAAGTCAGGATTAAGGTAGCACATGTCCTTAATCCGATCACATGGCAGACAGAGTCTCTGTGTGTTCAAGGACACAGCCAAGTGTGATGACACAGGCTTTTAATCCCAGTACCAACCATAGAGACCTGGAGGTCTGTATAGACAGGCAGTGATGAGGAAGTGATGTGGCTGGGCTTACAACCAATGAGAAGGCAGAACAGGAAAGCAATAAAAGACAAATCATACAGGAAGAAACTCTCTCTCTGGGGAAACAACGGTGTGGTGGTAGGCTAAGGCTAGTTGTGGCTATTCGCTATTTCTCTGATCTCTTCGGCTACTACCCCTGTATTTGGCTGTGTTTCTTAACTAGTAAGTCTGTTTAGAAATTTGTTTATACCTCTCTTCAGAGTTCAGCCTTAGAGGCATACCAAATATTAGGGATGCTCAAGACCTCCTTAGGTAACTTCTATTTTTTTTATTATCACATTATTTGAGGCTAGCAGAGAAGATTTTGTCCTCGTGTTAGGTGTTCAATATTCAGTATGTTGAGATATGTGCAACGTAATACAGAAATCATGAAGTAGAAGGTTGTAACACCTGTGTTTTCTGAAGTTGGCACTGTAGTATGTCTCTTTTACACATCTGTCAGCACTTGGCCATGTCTGCTAAATGTAGAAGTAATCTAACTCCCTCCCCTGAGCTTGGGAATTTCTCAGTTCCCCACATGTGTCACAGAGTATCAATGTCACATGACTTCAGAGGCTGAGAACACTAGTCCTCCAGATGTCCTTATGCAGGACACCATCTTTCAGAACCCATGTCACCTGGAGATCACCATGTAAATGCAAGTGAGTGAAATGCGGCCTCATAACTTTTGCCCCAAGGTGTCATAATCATTCCTCAGCCACAATATTCCTCAGTGTGCCCAGGCTGCTTCGAGGAGAGAATAGTTGGGTCATCTATGCTATTTTGGAATCCTTGACACCAAGAATCTACTATTGTCTTATACCACTAAATGCTGGGGTGATTACTAATTGGTAGTAGGTGACAAAAAATATCCAAATTAAAGCAATGCCATTGAGAAGCATTCTTGTGGGTTAAAACCATGATATTTGTGTGGACAAAATTCTGTCAAACAAGGGATTTACACAGAGGCAAAATAAGCAAATAAACAAGAAAATTATATTACCAGATAGGAACTCAGAACCTTACATTGCCTTATAACTTTGTGTGAATATCGTCAACTCAAATTGTCATAACACAAGAGAAAAATGTCTATGTAGCTGGTATCCTGATGGAAGGGTCTCAAAATTTGCATTCTGTACTTCTAAGTGCCTACTTACTGTATGAAAACCTAGAGTCGGTACAGCATATTGCCGGACAGCTAGAGCCTTGAGGCAACCAAACCTGGGCTAAAGCTCTCTTCAAATGAGTGACCTCAAAAAAAAGTCTTTTTGTTATTCTTTTGTTTTCCATCTATAAAATGGAGATACCAACATCTACTCTGTGGATTTATTTTTTAGATTAAATGAAACATAGCACCTAATGGATTGCTTAATATACAATAAGCTTTATATATTTTAAATGTCTCATAAATTAGTTGTGTTTGCTAGCATTTTTAAACTAAGTCATATTGTAAATTCTGGAGTGTAAGGTAACTTTCAATAAAGAGACAGTGTTCTATAGTTCTGTTTTTCTGTGATCCCTGTCCTGTTTTGCAGGAATTGCCTCCCTCAGTTATCACAGCTTTATGAATCAGGTACCATCATTATCCCTTTTATGGGGAAGAATGTTAAGTACTAAGAGTGTAGGTACCATGCTCAAGGTCACACAGAAATTAAATGGTAATCACAGCTCCCAAGTCACCACTCTTAATAATTCTGCCATAACATGAGTCTCCATTGACTCTGTTCCTGTTAATTATGAGGCAGGGTGCTGCTTTGGGGCCTGGTCTGCACCATATCACACTAAATGAATGGTCTGTGACTCTGCAGAAGCATGAGGTCTCTCAGGGTCACCCCACAGGGACAGAGCAAGTAATTCTCCAGATCTGTACAATTGAATGGAGAAAGGATGGGAAATAGAATTGAATGTGGAGTAAGGGCAGATGCGTCTTGATTGCTTGTGGATGAATCAGCATCTTCAAGACAAATTTAATATGGAAAATGTTGCCAGTCACTGTTCATTAGAGACTTAGTGCTGAGGCCAAAACCACTTAAGTGACTCAGGGAAATCTGTGCTTATTCTTTTGCCTTGGATGTGGCCTGTAAGGATAGAGAGTTCTTTCTCTTTGATCTGTGGTCCAGGCTGGCTCAGCTGGCCTTTGAAAGATCCTCAACTTTTGGCCCATTTCCTGCCCTAGCATTGAATGCTTTTGCCAACCAGCCACCAAATATGCCAGACCTCACACAGCTCAAGTTGTTGTCCATGAGCCCACATCAGTATCTTGTCCAAGGTGTTCTTAAACATGAGGAATCCCAAGGCCTTTGTCTAACCTACCAACTTAGAATTTACATTTTAACAAGATGCTTTAGGTGTCTCATTGTGGTGGTTGCAATAAAAACAGCCCTGATAGGCCAAAAAGGGAGTGAAAGGAGTGACACCATTAGGAGATGTTGTCTTGTTGGAGGAAGTGTATCACTGGGGTGAAATTTGAGGTTTTAGAAGCTCAAGTCAGGCCCAGTGGCTCTATCTTCCTGTTGCCTATCAATTTAGATATAGAACTCTTAGCTCCTTATCCACCACCATGCTACCTACATGCTACCATGCTTCTCTGCCATGATGATAATAGACTAAACCCCTACCTATAAGCCAGCCCCAATTAAATTTTTTCCTTTGTATGAGTTATCATGGTCATGGTATCTCTTCACAGCAATAGAAACCCCATTTAAGACCTTCACATACATACTAACATTAGAAAACCACCGTTCTAGGCAAATATTTATTGAAAATCCAAGTCTCATACACTCCTCTAGGTCTTCTGAAGGTGGAGAAACTTACTGGCACTACAATCAAGTAAGAACACAATTCCAGGAAAGTATTTTAGAAAGTGAAAGCAAGTAGCTGTGGATTTGGAAACATTAACCACTGGGAGTGGACTAGGAAGGATTACCCTACACACATATCATTTGATTTGAGAGCAGAGGAAAAGAAGAGGCAGACAGATAGAGAAGGTGAGAGAAGACTTTAGACATGAGGCACGGGCAAGTGTTGATTCCAGGAGACAAGACCAAGCCGGGAATGTTCTGACAGTTGAAGAAAGTCCGGGGAGTAAGTGACGGCATAAGTGATTAAAAAAAAATCCATTCAAGAATGGCTGAACAGATATGTGCTAGTCACTTTCCTAGGTGCTGGAGATGTTAAGGATGCCGAGGCAGAACCCAGCCTGGAAAGCACAAGTCCTTGTCTGAGAAACAAAGGAAGAAACAAATACATAGAACAGAGGCTGAACCCAGTGGGCCCTTAGCTCTGTGCTAATGAGGCTGAGTTTTATTTAAATATTAGAGCATCTCATCAGATGATTTTGATGTGTCTTTAGCAGTAGGTAGGTTTCTACACCACACTATACAGGCACATTTTAGCAATTTTGATCTCATAAAGACACCTGTAGTGAATGCTGGGGTAGATTTTCTTTGATTGGATGACATGGAGATTGAGCCGGAATAATAATTAAAAGACACTGAATGCAGAGGAGACATCCCCTAGCCTCTGTTGTATTTTATAATTGCATTATGATTAAGAGAGCTTTGTACAGTTCCTTAGGAGTGACTGATTTGGAACAATTCTTTGAAGGGGATGTGGTAATTTGGCCCCGATGCCTGTCTACAGAGGAACAAAGCTGCCTTATTTTTAGCTTAATGCCATGATTACTTTTGCATGTCTTGGCTGCATGTATTGTTCATCCATTCAACAAATATTTATTGAGTACTTATTATGGATGAGGTCCTGTATTTGGCAAAGTAGATGAAAGTCCGACCTTAGAAAGGCCTTATTAAGTGTTGCCAGAAAGTTCTGAGACCACAGCTGTAAGAAGTGAATTGCCAGGCATCTATTACATTCTAAGGGATGAAAGAAATGTAGATTCTATGAAGGGATTAGAGGTTTTATATTTCAGTTAAGTAAGGAGGAGGAAAAGAGGTACAACAGAAAGCTTTCCAACCCTGAATGGTGTGGATGCCTTCAACAAAGCCAGGCGTGTTAGAATGAGGGTCCCACAACAGGGTACCTGGCTGGATTTGCCTAGAGTACAAATAGCACATGCAGGTTCTGATAATGTGCTGAAGATGATATTTCCATTAGTAATATTACCACAATCAGAATGATGAGGCAGAGATAGAGAACTGAACTCACCCTTCCAAGATCACTCAGATTGGCAGGAAAGCCAGGATTGGAAGAGAGGGTGTTTGGTCCCTAAGCTGATATGGACTGGGTCTTGTTCAGAGAAGGCTTTGTGTCTGTCTGGGGAGGAGGTTAACTGGAATACCACACACCTACTGTGCGAAGCTGAGGTATAGAAGAAAACCTTGCTCTTTTACACACCTGTAACAGGGAATGCATTTTAGTCTGCTGTGGGAAGCTTAACACTGCATAGCAAAGGGAACGTAATAGTGAAATTGGTGTCTGCATCTGTCCCTGCTCTGGCCAAGGAATGGAAGACTAATCAGTTAATGTTCTCCAAAAGCACCAGCCTAAAGGTGACTGGAGGGTGCACTGAGGTTATTATCCACCAACATTATGCATAAAAGTGAGCAGGAACATGATAATAAATGCAAAGAAGAAATGTGAGAAGCTGATGAGTAGTTCCACTGGCTGAAATGTGCTGAGTTGCTAATACAGTGACAGCTTTGTGCTAAATGCACAGAGAGCATTACACACAGTAGTCATGAGTTATTACTACTGTATCCGTGCTGTAGACAAAGAACTAAGAAGCAGAAGTAACAACTGTGTAAGTCACAGGTGACAGAACTGGGCTCACACCTCTGAATGCAAGCCAAGCTTCTGCAGGTAAGCTTCCACTACTGGATCCTGACAGCATTTCAACCACTGACTTACACCAGCTGAAGCCCACTGACATGCCAGATCACTGGCAAGTGGGTCCTGACAGCATTTCAACCACTGACTTGCACCAGCTAAAAGCCCACTGATCTGCCAGATCTCTGGCAAGGTGGGCATGGGGACTCAGACAAGTAGAGCTAACCTTTCAAATGTGCCTCTTGTGATCAGTAACTCCCTGGGTGCCTTCAGTGGGAAGTAGAGCCTTTGACACACTTTGACATTTGTGTTAGTGACCCCGAAATGAGTCAGCTGAAACTATACTCCAGGGAAGGCAGTACCTACTGCAAGTCCAGATTGCAGAGATATAAATAGGAAAACACAGCTTGATTAATTCTGGCTGTACCATTTTTGGATGGTGATGAGTTATATGAGGGACCATAGAGAGATTGGGGAGTGGAGGGTGGGTGGGAATCTCTCACAGCTTTGCAATAATTAAACCTCTATAAAATCCATATCTATGCCCTCCATTTCAGAGGTTTTATGCTCTGGGAGCACTGATGGATTTTGGATTAGCACTGGTTGGTGGAATGGTTGGTCTGATCACTTATACAATGCAGTCCTCCAAGTGTGGTCCCCAGACATCCCATGTGGCATAGCTTCACCTCATATGTATTATATATAGACATATAAATTATATATAGACTATATATATTATATATAGACATATAAATTACATATAATTTATATATAATATATGTGTGTATACACGTATACTTACATGTATTATATGTATTTTTAAGTAAATGTATTCCCATATGGCTTTCTTCAAACATCGTTAGTATCGTTTATCCCTCTTCCTTCTCTTTAAGTTGTGCCCTCCTTCCCCTTCCCCATATAAAGTCTCTTCATGCTTTTCCCATTTTCTCCCCCATAGACTTTATATACTATTATATACTCTCTAAAATTCCTTTCTCCCTCCCCATGTTCCCTTTTTAATTTCCTGGTTTCTGAAATTACTGCAGGTTATATACTCACATCTAAAGGTTTAGAGCTAGAACCCACAAATAAGAGAGAACATGCAATGCTTGTCTTTGTGGATGTGAGTGACCTTACTCAGTGTAGAATTTCCTATATCCATCCATTTACCAGCAAATGTTGTGATTTTATTTTTCTTTACAGCTGAATAGTATTCCATAGTGTATTGTGTACCACATCATTATTCATTCATCCACTGAAGGATATTTAGGTTGTTTCTGTTTCCTGGCTATTGTGAATAGAGTGGCATTGAACATGGCTGTGCAAGTGTCTATGGAGAAGGATGTAGATTTCTTTGATTGTGGGCCAAAGAGCTAGGCCATAAGGTAAATCTATTCTGATTTTTCTTTTTTTTTTCTTTTCTTTTCTTTTTGGTTTTTTGAGACAGGGTTTCTCTGTATAGCTTTGTGCCTTTCCTGGATCTCACTCTGTAGACCAGGCTGGCCTCGAACTCACAAAGATCCGCCTGACTCTGCCTCCCAAGTGTGTCACCACTGCCCGGCTATTCTGATTTTTCAATAGTGGCTGAACCAGTTTTCAATTCCACCAACAGTGGATGATGGTTCGCCTCCCCCTATATCCTTACTAGCATTTTTTGGTCAGTTGTTTTCTTGATTGTAGCCATTCTGACAGGTGTAAGAGGAAATCCCAAAGCAGTTCCAACCTGGATTTCTCTGATTGCTAAGTATGTTAATACTTTCAAAGATATTCCTTAACCATTTTTATTTCTTCTGTTGGAAACTCTCTGTTCAGATCTGTAGCCTATTTTTAAATTGAATCATCTGTTTACTTGACTCTTGCTTTTAATTCTTTGTATATACTGGATATTAATCCTCTATCATATATATAGCTGGCAAAAATCCTCTTCCAGTCTATGGGTTTCCTCTATAATCAAGTGATTATTTACTTTGCTGAACATAATACTTTTCATAAATAAAAATTCAGGCAGGGCAAGGGTTACCTGTTGTTTTAAAAATATAGTGGCACTGTTACTGGGCAAAAAGGTCATGAGCCACAACAAAACCCAGTATCAGAGCTTTATTAGGAGGAGGTGGGACAAAAGAACCAGGCCTGGGGAAGAAGCACATACAGAGAGCAGAGAGAGAGAGAGAGAGAGAGAGAGAGAGAGAGAGAGAGAGAGAGAGAGAGAGAGAGAGGAGAGGAGGGAGGAGAGAGCAGAGAAGAGAGAGGAGGAGTCTGTGTCCAGCTTTTTAAGGATTCCTGTGCACATGCGCAGGCGGGCTTACGGAGCTACGCCATGCATGCGCTGATTGCATGACTGTGCTGTGCGCATTTGCGATCACACAGCACACGGATGACGTAAGATGTAAGACCCCTTACTTAGCTACTGAACTGCACATGTGCAGTCATGCAGCTGGAGGAGAGGCAGAATCCTAACATTATCATCAATAGTATATAATAGCTTCCAAACTCCCTTCAGGTGTGGACTCCCAAAATCAGAAAGCTTCTCTAAAATCCAACAAGCTCTTCATTTGGTGCTTTGAACAGGGAAACCTAAAGTGAGGGCTGTCAGTTCGCACTGAGCATGCTTTGGAAGGACTTCTTAGAAGCCAAGCCTGACTTTCAGGAAATGAAATGAAAATAGCAGAATTATCAGTCTGAAGATCCAGAATCTTTTCCAAAATGAACAGCTGCTCTTCTGAATAACATCATCTTGGTGATGTCACTGTGAGGTCCAGATCACCTGACACATCGGCAAAGCCAGTTTTAGAGGTCATTCCTGACAGGTCTCTGTTCTTAAGAAAACCAAGTGTATGGTAATAATGGAGCAGGAAAAGAGGACATAAAAATAAATTTGAGTTTTTCCGTGCCAAAGGTAGTGCCAAAACTATTTCAGGCGTCCACATCCACATCAGGGTGTCCCTCCTTCTGCCAACAGAGAGGAAGTCCGCCTTAATCATCAGGAGTGGCTTTCATTCACAACAATTCACCTTGGGAAGCATCTCTTCAGTGACACATGCTCCTTCCCCACCCAAGTAATCAAGTGTTACTCTGTTGTTATGGGGTACCTGAGGAGAAAATCTCCTGAAAAGTCTTTACTAACCCTCACTGAGACAGTCTCAAGCAGATTAGCGGGAAGCAGCCTCCACCTCCTGGGTCAAGTTTTTAAGGGCAGCTCTGGACATTGTCAACAAGCAACCCATCATTTACAGAAGCAAAGAGATAAGTTAAATGGCCAGGCTGTTAACCTTTAGCTCAGGGTCACATTGTATAGGAATGTATGGCTGGTCCAGAGACCAATTTTACCCGAGATAGTTTTAACATTTAAAGTAACTTTAGGAATATATTCATAAGATGGGTAGCATAACTATAGTTCAGTAGCCCACTACACTGTGTGCTAACAACATAGCTAAAAAAAAAAAAAAAAAAAGTAAAGCAAAATTCTGCATTTTTATTAAATCTGGTAAAATAGCACTTGAAACCATACATTTACCAAAAGTACAGTTATTAAAATGCTCCCATTTCCCTTGGTCCCCTCAGTGTGCCGTTTTCTGTGCCTGGGATTTTCAGCGTCTTCACGTTCTGCAGGGCTACTCCCGTCCTTGCCAGCTCCAGATCTTCTCTCTCTTCCTTTGAGGACCTTCTCTCTCTTCCTTGCAGAGGCCATGAGCAGACTTGGGTTTGAGCTTTTGGGGAGCAGGGTTAGCAGGCAACCTTTCCTGGCTTCTCTACGGCTCCTCCTTCTCCTTCCTTTGCCGCGTGCGGCGCAGCCAATGCGTGTGGAGTACAGCAGCAATACGGATTTGCTCAGTCCAGGGGTCTTTGCTAATTCTTGCTTCTTCTTACCGCCACCGAGCATCTCCGATGTGCCAGGTCCTGTGCCAAGTGCTGGAGACGTAATGGCGAGTGTTATAAATAATTCTAAGAACTGATCAGTTGCAAATGGATTGGTAATAAAGGAGAATGGCCCAACTCTGTCAGGTTTTATAATCTGGATGCTGAGCTGTTGTGGAAGGGTTAGAGAGGGCCTCCCTGGGACGTGATATTTAGTCTGAGATCTGAAGAGTGAGTTGCAGTCACTGCACTAGTCGGTGATGTACTTCTGTTGGAGACATTATAAGTTTTTTTTTTTGTTTGTTTGTTTGTTTTACCCAGACAGGTTATCCATGCTAAGGGACAGGAGGAGGCAGAGGTAGGGAGTGTGTGTCCCAGAGCAAAGACACTATAACTTAAGGTCTTTTGCTAGTTGAGCCTTTAGATTTTCCGGTTCTAGCACCCAGAAGGGGCATGAACAAAAGGCAGAATTTAGGCCAAGGTTAGTGCGTTTGCTGTTTGTTTCTGGAAGCACGCCCTGACGTAATAGCCATAGAGGACGATCAATGGCCATGTTCTTAAGAGACAGACAGTGCTGTGAAAGATAAAGATGATTTGCACTGACTTCTATGTCAGATGGTGGCACGGTTATCGGAAATGTCTGGGGACAAAGATAGAAGCAAGGAGACCTGCTCTGGAAATCCACGATCGGTTCTGCACAGATATCTCTTTATTTATTTCAGAATAAGAGTATTGATGGAGCCAGAGAAAAGAATAAGGACAGAATAAAGCCTGACTACAAAAGGCAGGCTAGGGGAAAGGACTGTAGTAATTCACGCTTAGGGTGTGTATGTGCTGTTGATGGGCCTTAAGTCGGACTGGGGGTAGAATGGTTTTTATGTTGGATGCTATTGAAATGTACATGTTCTAGAACCTGGGGCCAGTAACTCAGCTCTTCATTACATACCTCATTCTGGCTAGGGTAAAATGGGAGCACCATCCTTGGTTACTATTATCACTGTGAAAGAGTTTGCTCATACCCTTACTGCAAGGCCACAGGGGCATTTGCACTTGCAATTAGTGTCAAGTTTGTAATTAGTGCAAACCCATGACTACCACAGTGTAGGCCGGCTAGTGTCATTGTCAGGATGCAGGCTTAGGTTAACTGAAGAAAACAGTGTTCTCCAAAGATAATAGCTAGTCTCTCTCCATCCTTTGTACCCAGAAAAGTGTGGGGCTCCCTGGAGGCAGAAGAGAAAGGCGTGCGAATGGGGATATGGGGTGAAGAGAGAAGGAAGAAAAGGAGGAAAGATGTCTGATCTGAGCTCTACAGTGGCAATTCTGGCTTGTGCTAGAATCATCGCATTCGTTATTTGTTATACAATTTAGAATATAAAACACACACACACACACACACACACACACACACACACACACACACACAGAGCAGAAGGGAGAGACAGACAGACAGACAGACAAAGAGACACAGAGACTCAGTTTTACAGACATACCTCAAGTAACAAAGGGGAATGGGCATCCCAGAGTCCCTCCTGTGTCTTCACTCACAGTCAAAGATAACCACTACCTGGACTATCAATTCTGTGGGTGAATTTAGATTATTTTCACAGTTCATATGAATGGAAAGACCAGAGCATATTCTCAAGTGTCTGGCTCCTCCCACTACCCACTGTCTTTGAGATTTGTCCATACCGTTTTGTGTAGTGTCAGAATCTGCATTCACACTCTTCATAGTGTTTCGATGTATGAATATAAGTGTCATCCATTATAGGATAGATGGGGGGACAACTGATTCCTTTTTCCATTTCTAATAGACTCAGCAGTACTATTGGGAACATGTTTGAAGTGTTGTTCGATGTACATAGGAACAGACTTCTTGGGCTGTAATGCTTGTATGCGTACAACTTCATTATTTATTGCCAATTCCAAAGTGGTTGCACCATTGTGGGCACTCATTTCTTAAATAAAAGTTCCAGTTGCTCTTAAAGTATCACTCCCACATGACGTCATATGTTCTTGTCATTTCTACCATTTTGCAGACATGTGGTTGTATTGTTTTGCAGTTTTAAGGTGCCATGCCCTGGTGATTAATAAAGTTGATTATCTTTTCTTAAGTCAGGTAGTCATCCAAATCACTGTTTAAAGTTAATGCTTTTGGTATTTTGTTTAATTTATTAAATTTTCTGCATTTTATTTTATTTCTTGATTTATAGAAGTTCTTGATACACTCTGGACATGAGTTCTTATTTAACATATGTATTAAAATGTTTCCTTGCCTTCTAGAGTTCACTTTTTTGTTTAATGCTGTTTCAATGATCATATGGTCTTAATTTTAATATTGTCTGATTGGTCAGATTTTTTTCCCTCCTGGAAGTTCTTTGAGTGTCTCTTCACATCATTTTTACCTATACTCAGCTCGTGAGTTTATGATCTTTCTCTTTCATTTCTTTTCCTTCATCATAGGTACATAATGAGTTTGGCATTGCAAGTGGGGTATGGTGTGAAGTTGGTGTCAACTTTTATTTTTCATTTGGATAGCCAGTTGACCCAGCCTGAGTCTTCTTTGCTTACTGTACCACACTGTTCCTTGATCACCCATGTGTGTGTGTCCTTTGGCACACTCTGTCCTGTTCTAGGTGTGCAGCCTTGTACAGATACCGGTTCCACTCACTAGATTCATGTTACATAAGGTGAGCCCTAAAGATCTGTTCTATTTCAGGACTGTCTTGGTTTTTCTTGACTTTCACATTTCATTATAATTTTAGCATCAGCCTGTCAGTTTATACTAAAAATAGCACACTGGAATTTTGATGTGGATTGCACTGAACATGTAGCTTGGTTTGGGAGAGGTGACAGTTACACCACATTGAGCCTTCTTCCTCATATACGTGATATATTTACTTAGGTTTTCTTTGATAGCATTTTATAGTTTTCAGTGTTGAGTGGCCTTGTGCAGCTATTATTGTTGTTGTTGTTATGGTTATTGTTGTTATTATTATTTTATATATTTAATGCTTTTATTTTATTTATTTAATGGCATGGAAAATAGTACCTTGGTAGCTTTTTAAAAAAATGCCAGTGTCTAGGCACATTTCATGGATATCCTGGTGTAAGTAGTTTACGATGAGGCCACAGCTTCACTATTGTAAAATCTGAGCACCTTTCTCTAGATCTAATTCCTCACCTGCATTCACAAATTATCATTTCATTGTGCGAAGACACTTAATTTGAATATCTGCTTCACTAGTTCAAGAACACTTTGTGCTTCAAATGTGGTGCTAAGTGTGAAATCTAGAAGCAAAATAATGTGACCTAGATTATCTCATATTTGTTTATTTTGATGTTTTTGAGGCAGATTATTTGCTATGTGGCCAAGGAATCCCTTGGAGTGGCGCTCCCCCACTTCAGCACCCTAAGTGCTGGAATTATAAGTCCGTACCACCACATCCAGGATTTCATGATTTCTTTTTAAGAGGAGGTGGCTATCCTGGTGCACTTCTTTTGCTGCAATTAAATACCACAGAGAAGGTAATTTATAAAGTGGAGATTGATTTGACCCTCAGGTTTGGAGGTTATAGACTTCATGAACAAGGTGCTGGCATCTGCCCTACTGCTGGTCAAGGCCGCCTGGCTGTACCATAGCACAGTGGAGGACATCGCATGGTAAGACAGGACAGCTTGTTGGCTCAAGTCTGTCTTCCATTTCTTACAAAGCTACTACTATCATCAAAGAACCCACTCTCTTGACCTCATCTAGTCTCAATCTTCTCCCAGAGGCCGAACTGCTAGACACCATTACCATGTGAACTGGTTGGTTCAGTTCCTGACATGTGAACTTGTGGAAAACACTCAAGACACAGCAATGACCAAAGTTGTTTACAAACTACAATACAATCAGTGTGACCTGAAGGTGGCTTGTACATGCCGGCCTAGACCTGCTAACCAAAGACTAAAAACAGAAGCCACTTCAACTTATATGAGCCCTCCACTGTTTCATTTAGAACCTGCTTATGATTATGTTCAAAACAATATCAGCAAGCATTTTATATGAATTTGCATATCTGAACAATATAGAAGAGTGTAGAAGAACAGAGTAGAAGGCAAGGCCACAGAGACAAACCACAGGCACCAGAGAATAATAACTATAGAATAAACAGCAAAGATGCAAGAGAGATAAAAGAGCAATCCAGGGCTACTCAGCATATGTATCAGAATGTGCCAGCTAACACTGGAGAGTGTGAGTTTATGATGCGGAGTTCACAGTTAACTGTCATTAACTAAGCCCCAAAGAACCACAAAAATGCCGTGTGCTGCTTTTGAAGACAGTAGAAAAATGGGCAACATATTTTAAAGAATTTCCAAAAAAAAAATAAGATGAGATGTGGTTTTTTTGTTGTCTGCAAATTCCAATGAATGGTACTGCTCATCTATCAGAAATGTGAGGTAAGTGAAGTTTTCATTTGCCACATCTCCCAAGCAAAGAGGCAAGCCCTTGCAAGTCTGTCTCTTTCACATTATGACAAAAAGGTATTAAATGTCATCCTGCCTGGCTCTGGGTGAGTGGCCATAGGGGCATCTGAAGCCAGCCCCTGAAAAGTAAGTGCCCGGGATTTAACCCTTTTCTTTATAACATAATTTGTTGTTTGGATGGTTGAGAACTAATGGTTACAATGTGGCTGAGTCATCCATTTGGTTTGCCTATGTTATCTTCAAGAGCAAATTTAGAAGCAGAACATTTCCATGGGAGACTGAATTATTTTCCCCTGGAGCTGCATTTCTCCAATTCCTGCTCCAATACCTTCGTATCAAGCCTTAAAATAGAATGATCGATACTGCTTTTTATCTGTGAAATTAGAGTCTATGGAATCATTATTCAGCATAAATGGAGGCAGACCATGCTTCCTTGCCTGGAGCCAGACTGACTTCAGATAAGTGTTGTCTAAGTTATGCTCTGCTGTGATAGAACACTATGACTAAAAGTCAGTTGGTGATGAAAGGGTTTGTTTCAGTTTATAACTCAGGCCAGGAGCTCAGCATGGGAACCTGGAGGAGAACTGAAAGAGAAGCCATAGAGGAATGCTACTTACTGACTTTCTCATCATGGCTTGCTCAACCTGCTTCCTTGTATAACACAGGATCAGTTACCTATCCTAAATGTTCATGGTACCTTGTCAAGGGCTATAATTCAGAACTTAATAAAAAGGAGAAAGTGAGCTGACTATCAGCATTCACTACCTCTCTACAGATGCAATGTATCTCCTTCTCCTGCCTCCAAGACCTCCTAAAGTCACTGTGGAAGAGGTAGCCTCAAGTGAAGAATTGTCTGCATTGGATTGGTTTATAGGTATGTGGAGTGGGGGTGGGTGCATTTTTCTTAATTACAGATTGATATGGGGTGATCCAGTCCACTGTGGGTGGTACCATCCAGGGCAAGTGGGCCTGGGTTATATAAGAAAGGTACCTGAGCAAGTCCAAGACTAAGCCAAGTAAACAATGCTCCTCCACGGTCTCTATTTCAGTTCTTGCCTCCAATACCCTCTGAGGGGCTCTAGTAAGCCTAAGCACAGCAAACACAGCTCTGGCAGGTCTTGCCCTGCCCACTTCCCTCCTCCTTACTAAGGCATAGATTATATTCCTAAAGCTAGCTACCAAAGTCTATTCCCTTTTTTGGCCACTTCCTCCTCCTGAGGCTGACCACCAAGGTACAGCTATCAAAGTAATGAAGTCCAGCAATCAAAAATCGCCCTTTGGCTAGCCCAATTAACATGGCCAATCAAAACAAACCAACTCATCCTAACATGGGGGTTCCCCCTTTCTCTTTATGAACTGCCTTTGCCTACAGACGGACCACATCTATCTCCTCTTTATCCAGAGGCAGTCCTTTGTCCCTCCAGGACAAATATCCTTTCCCCTTCCCTGTTCCTTTTCCCTTCTCCCTCATCCTCTGTCCCTTGTCTCTGTCTCTTATTCCCTGCCCCTTGTCCTTCTGAGGCAAATGAATCTCCTTTGTGCTGAGAACTTAGTCTTGGTGTGTCCTGTGCTGATACCAGTTTTTTCACCCTTGGAATTCCAGTAACCTTGAAGCCGTGAAACAAAATAAACTCTTCCATCCTGAAGTTGTCATAGCAACAAGACAAGTCACTAATATTCCTTCAGAATATGTCTTCTCTGAGCAGTCTGTCTAGACCTAGACTGTTCCATTCGGAACCAGGTGTCAGCTGGAAAGGAACAAGTGACAGAGAGGTCAAGCATCTGGGAAGGCATTTTTCTAAGTGACCTCAAGTGTCTGCTTGTTATCATTGGTCTGCTGCCCTGGAATCTTTAGCTCCATGATGTCCCCCAGAAATTGGGCTTTCCTGATGCAATGCTCAGGTAAAGGAACGGAAAACACCATTTCTTATGTTATTGAGAAAGAATTCAGAGAACTAAAAGAATGATGGAGAAAGAGATAACCTAAGAGGGTTCATGATAGCTTGTTCACTTCTTCCTTTCAATAGAACAACCTAAGGCAATTTACCTACATCACTAAAGGAAATGTATTTCCAACAATGAGCTAATGAAAAAAAACTCCAGTGGCAGGACATGAGAATCTTCCAGGAACATCAAAAAGATGGAAATGCCGATTGTCTTAGTTAAGGTATTTATTACTGTGAAGATACACCATGACCCCCACAACTCTTATAAGGGAAACATCTAATTGAGGTGATTCGTTATAGTTTCAGAGGTTCTGTCCATTATCATCATGATGGGGAGCATGGCTGTGTGCAGGCAGACATGCTGCTGAATCTGAGAGTTCTACATGTTCCAGGCAATAGGAAGTCAACTGACTTCCACTGAGGGAAACTTCAGCAAAAGAGACCTCAAAGCCCACCCCTACAGTGACACACTTCCTCCAACAAGGCCACTCCCTTTAGGGACCGTTTTCTTTCAAGCTACCACACCAGTCTTCCCCAGAAATTCAGTTTTAGCCTTAATCTGAAAGTTTTAGAGACCTGGGTTTAGAAGCATATTTTTTTTAATTTTATAATTTAATTTAATTTTACATATCAGCCACAGATTCCCTTGTTCTCCCCCCCCCCCCCGCCTTCCCCCTAGCCCACCCCCCATTCCCATCTCCTCCAGGGCAAAGACTCCCCTGAGGATTGAGTTCAACCTGGTAGATTCAGTCCAGGCAGGTCCAGTCCCCTCCTCCCAGGCGGAGCCAAGTGTCCCTGTATAAGCCCCAGGTTTCAAACAGCCTACTCATGCACTGAGTACAGGACCCGGTCCCACTGCCTGGATGCCTCCCACACAGATCAAGCTGATCAGCTGTCTCACTTATCCAGAGGGCCTGATCCAGCTGGGGGCTCCTCAGCTATTGGTTCATAGTTCATGTTTTTCCATTCGTTTGGCTATTTGTCCCTGTGCTTTATCCAACCTTGGTCTCAACAATTCTCGCTCATACAAACCCTCCTCTTTCTCGCCAATTGGACTCCTGGAGCTCCACCTGGGGCCTGGCTGTGGATCTCTGCATCCGGTTCCCTCAGTCATTGGATGGGGTTTCTAGCATGACAATTAGGGTGTTTGGCCATCCTATCACCAGAGTAGGTCAGTTCGGGCTGTCTATCGACCATTGCCAATAGTCTATTGTGGGGGTATCTTTGTGGATTTCTGTGGGCCTCTCTAGCACTCTGCTTCTTCCTATTCTCATGTGGTCTTCATTTATCATGGTCTTTTATTCCTTGTTCTCTCTCTCTGTTCTTGATCTGGCTGGGATCTCCTGCTCACCCAAGCTCTGTTTCCCTCGACCCTCGCCCTTCATTACCCCCACTCACGTCCAAGTTGTTCATGTAGATCTCATCCATTTCCCTGTCATTGGGCGATCCCTGTGTCTTTCTTAGGGTCCTGTTTTCTAGGTAGCCTCCCTGGAGTTGTGAGTAGCAGAAACATTACTAAAGCAAACCACATATAAAACCCCACACATTAATAGTGGGAGACTTCAATACCCCACTTTCACCTCTGGACAGATCTCCCAAATCGAAACTTAACAGAGAAATAAAGGACATAACTGATGTTATGACTCAAATGGACTTAATCGATATCTACAGAACATTCCATCCTAACAAAAAAGAATATACCTTCTTCTCAGCATCCCATGGAACCTTCTCTAAAATCGACCACATACTTGGCCACAAAGCAAATCTCAACAGATACAAAACAATTGGAATAACTTCCTGCATTCTATCATGGTTTAAAGTTAGATTTCAACAACAACAATAACTACAGAAAACCTACAATCTCATGGAAACTGAATAATGCTCAACTGAATCACCAATGGGTTAAGGAAGAAATAAAGAAAGAAATTAAAGACTTCCTAGAGATCAACAAAAATGAAGACACCACATACCCAAACTTATGGGACACTATGAAAGCAGTGCTAAGAGAAGCATATCTTTAGAAGTACTTTTCTATGGAAATTTTATCATTACACATTGTGTGTACACTTGTGTGCGTGCATGTATGTGTGTGAAGGCGGGGTATGTGTTGAGGCCGGAGGATAACCTTGGCTATTGCTCTTTGTGAGCTATCCACCTTGTTGATTTTGTTGTTGTTGTTGCTGTATCATGGTCTTTCTTTAGGACGAGGGCTCACCAATTATGTAGGCTGGCTGGCTAGCCAGGCTCTGTCTCCATTTTTCTAGTGCTAGGATTACAAGCACAGGTTACTATGTCCAGTTTTTTGCCATGAGTTTTTAGAATTGAATTCAGTTCTTCAGGGTTGCAAGACAAATACTTGGCAGATGGAGCCACCTCCCCAGCCCCTGCTGCACTGGTTTATTTCATTGATGCTGCATATGATGTATAACTTCATCTGTGCAACCCCATGAACAGATTCTCTTCTCCATACTTCGCTTTTCCCTCTGTAAGGAGCAATACTGATGCTTGTAGAAACTGGTGCAAGGTAACTGCAAATGTTTGAATGCTGCTCTTGCATTAGGCCCTTAGCTACTAACAAGGAAAATTAGAGTCAAGTGCTGCTGTACACTAGAGCCTCAGGACATGTTTGGTGAATGAGTGCATGTGTTCTTGTGTGAACAAATCTAAAACTATGCTTTGACAGATCCTCAGAGAACTTTGTTCTCCTCTTAGTTTACATTGTTTTTCAAAAATCTTCAGACTGTAGTAAGGCTGCTAGGCCACCTGTTTACTAGTCCATTCTTCTAGAAATGTCCCACAGAGTGAACTCAGATGGATCAACACTATCATTTACTTACATATTTTCCCCTGATTTTTAAGAGACATTCCATATAATATGTGGCCCATATTGCATGTTAACAGGAATCAAAATTGAGTTCTACTACTGAGAACATAAAGTTATTCGGTGTTCATATTTTCCTACATAATCAATTATGCATTATTTTTGTTTCAAAATGTGTGGTTTGAAAAGCAAGAGTGTCTGGAAATCTTGCTCATATGAATATGTAATAGTATTCAGCAATACAAAACAACTGACTATGAACACACAAAGCCACTTGATCAGAAAGGAATTAGAGTGAGTTATGGACACACACACACAAACATTTAACCTACAGAGGAATGGGTTTCATTGTGATATTTGAATACATATATGTCATAACTTAGTTTTTTATATTTTTATTTTATTGAAAAGAGATTTTTTTGTCACAATATATTCTGATTAGAGTTTTTCCTCCCCCCACTCCCCTGAGTTCCTCAACTCACAATTGGACCTACCTCTGCTTCCATTTGGATCCACAACCTTTCTCTCTCATCAGAAAACAAATAGGCATCTAAAAGAATAAAAATAAAGTAAAATAAATCAGAACAGGGCAAAACAAACAAACAAACAAACAAACAAACAGAAGAAAAGAGCCAGAGAAAACCCACACACACAAAGAAAACCCGGACACAGATAAAGAGGCATACATATGCATGTACAGGAATCCCATACAATCACAAAACTGGAAACCATGGTGCTTATGCAAAGGACCTGAAAGGTTAAAAAAAAAAAGCTCCCACAAAACATTATGAGACAAAGAACTCAAAAGACAAGGTTGCCATTGAGTTTACTGTGTTAATCATCTGCCGCTGGGCATTCAGCCTCCCTGAGACTGGGTTGATTGTAACCGGCTCCCATTCACCCTTCCCCTGTTGCTCTCCCATCTCCTGCGGTGCTCTCCTTTCTCCCACCAAATAGTCCTCCCTTCTGCTGCCAACTCACATTATAAAACATTCTTGAAATGATTATGATATAGAACTGTAGACCAAGTTCATCTTTATTGTGATTAGGAACAGGGGGAGAGGAGGAAGTGGCCCTGGCTATGGAAGATTAATATGAAGATTTTTTTCTTTGTGGCAGAGTCTGTAGTAGTGGCATAAACCAGCAGATGGTGTACACTTGCATAGAAGTGTATGCACACAAAGGGAAAACCAGTGAAATCTGAATTAAGGCTGTAGGCTCTCAATATCTATTTTCACCTATAGTAACATGAGATACTGCCAGTGCCAGAAATTTGGAGAAGAGTAAATGGGATCCATCTATATTATACACTACAGTTGAATGTGAGTTATTTTGAAATTATGCCAAAATAAAAAAATCAAAGCCATATTTGCATATACCTATTAGCATGTATATATGTGTGCATATACATATACATATACAGTCCTTTCTATGCAGTCATCTTGAGGAAGTTGAACACTATCTTGTCTCCTATGGCTCTGCATTCTGCTTCTTAACACCAGTCCTCTACTTTATCTCCAAGAAGAACCACAATTCAGAATCTGGGTTTCATCATTCTCTGTCTTTTCTATATATAACTCTGACAGACATGTATGCACAAGAAAAACCACACCAATACTATCTATAGTAACAAAACACTGGGCAGGGCTCAGTTTTTATCAAAAAGAAATACTGACTAAATTGCAATAAATTCATACAAAGGAAAAACTAGATATGAACAAAATGAACAATAATTATATGATTTAATGAAGATGATTCTCAAAGACAGAATTCTGGATTTAAAAAATAGAGGTAGCAGGAAAAAAATGTGCCCCATCCCATTTATACAGAGTATGGAATCTGTGTGCAGCTCAGCAGCACTGTCTGAGATGACCTGTAATGGTTTCATTTGTAGGTGGAATTCTCCAGATGTGAAGGCTTTGAAAGTGGGAACATCTGGCCAGCTGTCTCTAGTATAGTCACAATGTTGCCTTTAGATTTTTGCCCCTGATGACCTTGGCTTCCTTTTTAAAATTGCCTTTACTTGACTGGAGAAGGATTTGAAGTGGAAATAATACATTTTTCTCCACTTAGGAGAAATCATTTGAAGTTGGCTGTCACTTGAAATTTTCTTTCTGCATTGCAGAATGGGGACAGCTCCTCCAAAGCTTTTCAGTGGCTAAGCTTGGAGAGAGGAGCCTAGAACTTGTGCATGCATCACAGATTCATGTAAATACTAAGTTGCAGTCACTATCACACTAAGAAGAGTATAAAAACACTGATGGGTTGGAATGATTTCATCCAACCCATCCATCTTGGGAGAGAACTGACTCTCCCAAGCTATCCTCTGACCTCCATAGGTCTGCTGTGGCACCTATGCACCACTCTCCAAAATAGGTAAATGAAGTGCTATAACAAACATCTCATGTTTGGTTTTTCTTTTCAGTATGAGCATATACCAGTTCACTGAGGACACACACCTCTGGGGCTATGGCTAACCTGATGTTTAATGACAGAACAGTAACACTAACTCAACAGGTCATTCACGACTTGCCAGACTTGAGTCTGAGAACGTCACATGAATTGACTCACTTAAGTCTCACAATAATCCATGGAGAAGCTGGGCCCTGGGGGTGAGGAAGGATTAGAATTTAGGTAAAAACCATATTGTCAGCTGAAGGTGGAGGTAGGATTTAGCCCTATATCTCTGTATCAGTTAACTGCTTTTCTAGAGAGACACTTGAACTGCCATAATCATCCATCCAAGCTATGTGTTAAGAATATAGAATGGAGGCTCCTGGGTCAGAAACCATCAGAGACAGTCACATTTGAGGATGATTCTTTAAAAAGTAACTCCATCTTCTAAAGTTGTGGTGAAACAAAGACCCTACCTGTGTGAAAAGCATTACAACTTCTAATAGAGACATTTTTCTTTGTTGTAAATGACTCTGACTGTCTTCTTATATAATTACTGGGAGATATTATTAAGCATGTTTCACGGTGTTGGCAAAGATTCTGGGTGCTGGGGATATAACAGGAAACAGCTAGGTTGCTGTTCTTATGAGCATCTATTCCAGTAGTGTATGGGGAACCTGACATAAAGTACAACACAAATGCCCTAATATTAGATTCTGCTAAGTCCTAAAATGAAATCATTTTTAAAACAGCTAGAGGAAGGCTGGGCGTGGTGGTACACACCTTTAATCCCAGCACTTGGGAGTAAGAAGCAGGAGGATCCCTGTGAGATCGAGGTTAGCCTGGTTTACAGAATAAATTCCAGGACAGCCAGGGCTGTTACACAGAAAAACCCTGTCTCAAAAAACCAACAACAAACAAACAAACAAACAAAAATCAGCTAGAGGAGATACTGTACTGAAGTCAGTTTACATTAATTTGTAAGGGATGCTAATTTTCAGGACTTTCTATGCTGATTGTTAAACAGTCATTTTTTTTTCATATTTGAGTTCAAGTTTATTACAGACCTATAAGTAAAAACACAGTCATTATTAAAATCTAAATGATACAAACTTGCAAGATGACGCAGTGGGTCGGAGTACTGACTGCCAAGTCTGATCACCTGAGTTCAGTTCTTCCACTTGGGAGGAGGGAAGAACTGACTCTCCCAAGCTATCCTCTGACCTTCATAGGTCTGCTGTGGCACCTATGCACCACTCTCCAAAATAGGTAAATGAAGTGCTATAACAATTTAAAAGAAAATACTAAAACTGCTAATTAAGCATAAAGATGTGTCACACTAGAAGATTTTACAGTAATCAGCACAAACATTTGAAAACAAGTTAGTATTTGAACTTTGTTATCAGAGCTGTACGGTCAATAGACTAATATTTTCTTCCACACCCTCAAACAGCAATGACAAATCCTCTTCCAAGTTCAGAATATTGTGGGCTACTTCACAACAAAAGCAGAACACCTGGTGAGAAGTCAGGGCAGCCAGCCGCTGCCCCCCCCTCCCCCATCTGAGTCACTCTACAGTAGGACTCTGCTAAGGGTGCGGTCCTGCTGAGTAGGCTGACTGCTGACTGCACCTGGGTTTGGATTGGTTTCGATTCCTGCTGCCAGTCAATCTCCCTCCAATCCTGTGAAGAGCCTTCTGGAGACAGACTTTTACTGAAAAAGCCTTAAACTATCCCATTAAACGCTATGAGTTTGCCAACTCCCTTGGGCTGTCACGTGGCCTGCATTCATATCCTGGTCTCATATTTTCCTACGTGTTCTTTGTCATGTCTTTCAGTGATGTTTTTATTCTCTTTACCGGGACTATGTTATAAATCAGAAAATAACTGAAGATGTGGAAACTTAGTGTTTGTTATTTGGGTCATTAAGACTGAATTGTTGAGATATTCTGTGTTTGGGCATAGGTTCAAGGTACCTTGAGTGGTAGGACTTAACTGAATCTACTAAGATTTTGGTTCAGAAAAGAATGTCACCATGCACCAAATCAAGTCATTAATAGGCCATGGGTGTTGAGAAACAAGAGTCCTGGCCGGAAATTAAGGTATCACAAAACATCCCTCCAGACATGTGCAGCAAAGACGGCCTGTTCTTTCCTCCTTTTCCTCGACCTTTCATCCTGTCCTTATTTCTAATTTGCTTTTCTGCTTCCTCCGAGTATTAAGATGGGGTTTGTTGATTGAATTTATATTTAAGGAGTAGTGAAAATAAATGTTTTCTCAGGTCATCTTGCTTCCGTGACAAAGCCGTTACAGCTTCTAGCACAGACATTGCTGGGTCTGGGTTCCATGTCCTTGAGTCTTTTTACCTCTGGCACTTGAATATATCTATAAAATGGAAGTAATACTTTCCCCCCATAGCTTTGGGAGGAACTGTTTCAATTCATGCCCTGATTGTGCTCATCAGCCTGTGATTGGAAGCTGCCAGGAATTCCAGATTTGCTGTGGTATCCTGCTTTATTTAACTTACTTATTTAAAATCTGTGAATTTATTCCCAGAGCCCCTAGATCTCCCTGATTGGCTTTGTTTTGTTGAGTCTTGATTATGTATCTTTTTTTCGTCAGAGAATCTTTCATAGATAAGGTAGATAGTCAATTTATGCTTAATGAATAAGTGAATGGGTGGGTGAAAGGAGAGAGACCATTTGGAAGTCCTGTTTCTCCCCAGAAGCTCAAGAGGCTGATGCTCTCTCCTCTCTCTCTCTCTCTCTCTCTCTCTCTCTCTCTCTCTCTCTCTCTCTCTCTCTCTCTCTCTCTCTCTCACACACACACACACACACACACACACACACACACGTACATACACACGTGCACACGTACTCTAAGGTTACAGTAGACCTCTGGTCACAATCCTATCTTAACTTCGAATACTAGTTGAGAGAAAATAACAGAACTTTCCTTGACTTCTATAAACTGAGGTACTTTGAATGCTTTCTAAATGTGTTAACCTTCTTTCCCTGTTGTGCACTCTTTTCTGCATCCTTGCTGACATGCTTGATTGAAAGTGTCTAAGAAGAAAAGCTTAGAAGAGAAAAACAAGACTATCCTAGAACCCATCTCTCATTGATCATGAGATGGAATAGTGAAGGAGAAGAAAAGCAGTGAGATGTGGAATAAGAACAAGTCCAACCAGGATCAATAAGGGGGAATCAAACTACACAGCACAAGGATAAAGAGGAAAGCGGTGCTCCTTTTAAAGGGTAGAGGGTCATACGTTTAAATGACATAACCACCCATGGGGACATCACCGCCTGATAGAGGCTAAGCTGGGCTTGGTTGCCTCCACTAGTGTAGAACTATGTGCATGACAGAGGCTCATTTCGTTCTGCTGCTTCCCTGTGGTGAACTGAAATCACTCTGTGATTCCCATCTTGCTGCACTTGTGGGGAAATACCACCCCCACTTTATAATAATGACCATAGGAGACTCAGAGTGGCAAAAGTGAGGCTGGATTTTTGTCTGTTTGCTTAGGATTGTGTAAGGTTTATGCCAACCCAGAGAAATGGTGGGCAAAGCTGACTGCACAGAGAACAGTTTTTACAACCCGGAACATAGGTCCTCCCTGCTTTTCCTCACTGGCTGAGTTAGCAGTGTGGTTCAATCTTACACGACATCTGCCATGTATTTGTCTATTCCTCAACAAAGACTGCACATGAGTTTATCTCTAAGTTTTACAATTTTTTTTTTATTTTAAAGTTTTAGGCACACAGACTTTGTTATGTCCTCAGGTGGCGAGGCAAGATTTGTTGGTAATTTTGTACTGTAGACTTTTAGATTGCATGGGGACAGTTAGACCAGCAAATGTGAGCAGAGACCAGGGTTTCTTGTTCTTCTGTAGCTGTACCTAAATGTACTCAAGGCATTTTTGTCTTGAAAATAAGCAGTAATGTTTTATTATAGTTTGTTGTGGTCTAGTATGCAAATTACTGGGTAACCTTGGGAACGTTCTGTAACCCACAATGAATTCTTAGTGATTATTGAGTGTTTAGGCCTAAATGGGGCATCTCTATCATACTCTTCAAGGCTAAGGGAACAAAGAGAAAAAGGGGGCAGAAGTATAAGAGCTGGAGGATGGGGAGGAGTGCTTCTTCTGCACATGACATGGATTCTCCCTCATGACTTTACAACAATAACTGAACAAGATTGAGCTCATCAAGGTCCTATTATAAATGTGGAGGGATGCATAAGCCCCCAGACCTCCCTGAAGAGCTATAGGCAGTTAATAGTTAATGGGGGGGGTTATAGTCCTCCATGTTATAGCCCCTGATAAGTGCCACTTGCCCAAGTAAATAACCCCTGGCCCATGTCTATGTAATGCTGGGGGATGTCTTTCTGCACGCTGTGAATATATGTTGTCCCCATTGGTTAATAAATAAGCTGCTTTGGCCTATGGCAAGGCAGCTTAGAGGCAGGCAGGAAATCCAAGAAGAAAGACAGGAAAGAGAAAGACAGAGTCTAGAGAGATGCCAGCACTGCCAGGAGAAGCAAGATGTGAAAGTACTGGTAAGCCATGGCCATATGACAACTAATAGATAATAGAAATGGGTTAACGGAGCTAGCTAACAAGAAGCCTGCTATAGGCCATGCAATTGGTAATTAATATAAGCCTCTGAATGATTATTTTATAAGCAGCTGAGGGACTGCGGGGGCCAGGGAGGACCAGAGAAAACTTATGGCTACAATATAAGGAAACCTAACTAAATACAGTGACCACAAGCACTCATGTGCACACACACACACACACTGTGGTGGTCTAAATGAGAATGACCCCCATAAGAATATATATTTGAATGCTTGTTCCACAGTTGGTGGAACTATTTGGGAAAGATTAGGGGGTATGGTCTTGTTGGAGGAGATATATTACTGGATGGGGCTTTGAAGTTTCAAAAGCCTGCACCGTTTTCAGTTAGCCCTCTGACTCCAACTTTCAGGTAAAATATAAGCTCTCAGGTACTGCTCCAGAGTCATGACTGTCTGTCTGCTGCCATGCTCCTCACCATGATGATCATGGACAAACCCTCTGGAACCATGAGCCCCAAACCAAATGCTTTCTTCTATTAGATTGTTTGGCCATAGTGTTTTGTCCCAGCAGTAGAAAGGTGCTAACACACACACACACACACACACACACACACACACACACACACACACGCACAGATGCATGCATGCACACACAAGACAGGAAAATAGGAAAGGGACTAGTTGAGAGGAGGGCTTGGCAGGAGGAAGAGATGTGGTTAGAATACATTATATATGCAGAAAATTGTGAAAAATAAATCTTAAAAAGAAAAGCCCATTAAAAATGAGCATTCAGAGTCCTCCCACGTGTCTGTTCCTCTGTGGATCACTGTGTGCTCACCACTCTGTAAGTCTCTCATGTGATTGCTCATCCTTCAAAGTTCTTTGAAATTCTCAGGTTCCATCAACATCACATCACTGCCTCATCCTCTTGTAGAACTCACTTTCAGGGATTTGGATAGCTGTCCTGAGCTGTTGGCCCAGATTGCCTGGTATTTATTAGCTGAAGGTCTGAGTGCTGTTTGCTCCCCATGACTGAGTATTCACTGCAACCTTGACATCTTTTAGATAAATACCAATGATTCCCAGGAAACCCAGAGCGGAGTGAGTTACAGCTGCTCAGTCTTAAGCTCATTATTTTATGGCTTGCTATTTCGTTTAAATTTTAAACCTTAGCTGTGCTGTACTTGGAAAGTTCTGTAAATATTTATATTCATATCATAGACCTGAGTCCTCAACTTTGGTCAGAGAAGCTCTTTTTTGTAGTAGGTGGAAGTTAGTGCTCAAAATCCTAAAAATAAATGACAGTGAGTGTTCAGCCCTAAATAGGACATCTTTATCAAAGTCTTGCCAAGGCTCAGAGAATCTTATGGAAGCAGAGGTGGGAAGAATGTAGGAGCTGAAGGATGAGGAAGAATGCCGGGAAATGCTATTTTCCAGACATCATAGGTTTATTTCACTCATGAACTCACAAACGATATTGTTTGTTACATGCCCAAGACCTGCATAAGAACAGGTCAGTGAAAATTCCAGAATGGATAGGGGTGGAGCTCAGGAGGTTTCACCCCTAGCCAAGGATCTATTGATAACAGATAGCAGCTGGGGAAATGGTAATCGTTCTGCTTTGATGTTGCCACTTAACTTTACCCATGCTCCAGTTGATGGCCCACACCCAAGTCTATGTGTGCAGCACTAAATGAGCTTAAGGAGGAGGAGGAGGAGGAGGAGGAGGAGGAGGAGGAGGAGGAGGAGGAGGAAGAGGAACCTCCCAAACCCCCATGCTTTGCCTATTTGTGAAAGAGACTGGGTGATGTATCATGTAAAAATCTCCATGCTTTCATGATTTGGCCAATTGCATCTTCATAATATCTTTGAACATATTATTATAGTCTTCATATTTCCTGGAAAACATAGTAAAACTTAATCAGATCTTTTAAAAAGCAAAGGACAAGGAATTGAAACAGTAGCATTTTGGGGTCTATCTGAGAGTGTTATAGAAATAAAATGGGGTAGATATAATCATAGTTCACTGTTGGAATGTGTTGTTCTTTTAAACCTTCATCTTGTTTTCTGAGAAAGGATCTCTTGCTGAACGTTTTGATTAGACTGCCTGGCCAGCAGGCCCCCACCCCAGATCTACTTATCTCCACCTGCTAACTACCATGCTTACAGACAGGTACCATGATACCTAGCAGTTTACATAGGTGCTGAGGATCCAAACAGGTTCTCTCACCTGTGCAGCAGACACCTGACTCACTGAACCATCTGCCTGTCTTCAAGGATGGCATCACAGAATGAAGGTTCCAAAGCTAGGTAAAATCGTTGATATATTTTCTACCTCAGCAACCTGCAAAGCACCTTCCTGCACTATGAAAGCTAGCCAGCAGGGAGGAGTTTCCCCATTTGGTTTGAACCTGAAGAGGTCAAAAGAGGGTTTTGGATTTCCTGGAGCTACAGTTATAGTTAGTTTTGAGTTTCGCAGTATGGGTACTAAGAACTGAACACCAGACTTTCAGAAGAGCATCAAACTGTCTTAACCACTGAACCATCTCTCTATCAACATCCACTGTTTTTTATTGGATTGTGAGATAATAGGTTTCCATATGGCTTTTCCATACACCCTTCCTTTAGGTTAACCCTTTCTCTACCCCTTTATTTCCCCCATGACCTCTCTGGTTAAAACTTTCCATGATCAGTATTCCACCTCTCTGCTTTCATTTTACTTGTAATCTATTCCACCCTCCTTGAATGAAACCCCCAAACACTGGCCCCTTTCTAGTTTACTGTTTTCTACTTGTGGAGGCAGAGGCTGGCAGATCTCTGAGTTCAAGACCAGCATGGTCTACAGAGCAAGTCCCTTAGACAGGCAAACTTGGGCAGTGAAGGAAACCATCAAAAACAGAAAGCTGGTGAAGATGTAATGCAATAAGGAGACCATGTTTCAGCCCTAGCAAGCAACATAAGTTGGCAGCTTCAGCCACCTGGTTCTGGCTTTAGAGTCAAGGGTAGAAGAAAGGTGTTATGGAATACCCCTCCATGCCTAAGGAAATCCACTGAGGCCAGGCATATGTCAGGGGTGTCCCTGCAGAGGGGCCTAGAGAAGCCATGGCATGAAGCTATGAAGGTAAAGCCTGGAATGCCTTGGAGACCCCAAAATGTTGGAGATGCCAGAACCATGGGATACTGTAGCTAGAGTTTTCCTGCCTGGCCCACGGTCAGGGCAAATCTCTCTCACCCGCCAGTCCCACAGCCACTCAGATCCGACCAAGTAAACATAGAGACTTATATTGCTTACAAACTGTATGGCCATGGCAGGCTTCTTGCTAACTGTTCTTACAGCTTAAATTAATCCATTTCTATTCATCTATACCTTGCCACGTGGCTTGTGGCTTACCGGTACTTTACATCTTCCTTGTCCTGATGGCAGCTGGCAGTGTCTCCTTCACCCAGCTTCCTGTTCTCTCAATTCTCCTCTCTGTTAGTCCCGCCTATACTTCCTGCCTGGCCACTGACCAATCAGTGATTTATTTATTGACCAATCAACAACACATTTGACATACAGACCATCCCACAGCAGGATACTTACCAAGGAGAGCTGCTAACATGGAGTGAAATCAGCTCAAGAGAGAAGACAGTTTTGCAGTCAACAAAGCTGAAAAGAGTTGGAGAACTGAAGAGCACTTTGACATCAGACATGGAGATGCAGAGTTTGGAGTTTGCCCAGCTGGTTTTTGGTCTTGCTTTGGTCCAGTATTTCCTCACTATATTTCCTTTCCTCCATTTTTGAATGGTAATGTGTATCTTATGCCATTGTATGTTGGAAGTCTGTGATTTGTTTTTTAATTTTGATTTTACAGGGGGTTACAGTTAAGAGATTGCATGAATCTCAGAAGAGACTTTGATCTTGGGATTTTTAGACATTGTTGATACTATGATCGACCATGGGGACCTTTGAAATCAGACTGAATGCACTTTTACATAAGAATAAGGGTACAAGTCTGTGGGGGCCAGGGAGTGGAATATGGTGATTTGAATCAGAATGGCCCCCATAGGCCCATAGGGAATGGCACTATTAGGAGGTGTTTCCTTATTGAGGTAGGTATGGCCTTAATGGAGGAAGTTTGGTCTTGTTCGAGGAAGTTTGTCACTGGGGTAGGATTTAAGGATTCAGATGCTCAAGCCAGACCTATTGTCAATCTCTCTTCCTGATGCCTGCCAATCCAGATGTAGAACTCTCAGCAACCTCTCTAACATCATATCTGCCTGCATATCACCATGCTTCCTGCCATGATGATAATGGACTGAACCTCTGAAACTATAAGTCAGCCCCAATTTAATGTTTTCCCCTATAAGAGTTATGTAGTCATAGTATCTCTTCATAGCAATAGAAACCCTAACTAAGACAATTATATTTATGTATATGAGTGCCTTACTTGCATATGTATGTGCATAGTATGTATGTGTGCAGTGCTTGTGAAGGCCAAAAGAGAGTACTACAACCCTGCAACTGGAATAAAAGACAGCTATAAGACACCATGTGGTTGCTAGGAACCCAACCCTGGTCCTCTAAATGAACAGGAAGTGCTCTTAACCTCTAAGCCCTTTGTCTAACGTGTATAGGACATCTTCCTGAAGTATAATCATTTCATTCTTCATAAGTGTTGCAGGGTGTTACTTGCATTCGAGGAGTATCTTTTCCATAGTTGCATCCTCTATTCAGTCTCAATAACAACAGAGCCACTGTAGGTGTTAAACAAACAAGTGTTAAATTAAGGTGGGCAGATGCTAATGAAGTATGGCTATTTTAAGCATCCACAGCAAGAGCCTGTTGTGTATTACAAGAAAGCCACAAAAAGCCATTTGTAATCCCTCTATCGCAGTATCTTGCCTTTATGTAGCCTCTACAAAGTTATATTTAATAATTTTGTTTGAGGTGGCCTTGTGGAAATACATCTACCTCAGGAGGCAGATGTATGTTTCAGTAGTTTCTCTAAGGCCTCACAACTCTGAACACCCTCTTGCTTTTTATTAGCCATAGGACATTTGCATAGGATGAATAAAGATCAGAGATGGTTTGCCAAACAGAAGTAGAAAAGGAAAGCTGATATTGATAGGAATGACCATCCAAACACTGGTCTAGACACATTGTTTATAATGTGATTTCATAGATGATTGTACATTTTTAAATGCCAAAGAAGTGGACTGGAAGCGTGGTTTACAAAGTCAGAATAATACAGTTTTTCCTTTATTTTTGATGTCAGCAAGCACTCAATGTTCTCAGTGTGTTCTCAATAAATTTGCTGTCCACCCACCAGGATTTGGAGACCACAGAGTCTAGTGACATCCTGCAGTTACCATGATGCCCCGGATTGAAGCGCTTGCCTGAAGCTTAGGTCTGGGCTCATTTTTCATCCTCCCAGGGAGACAAAGGCTTACAGCATAACCAAGGTGTTGTCAGATGACTTCGATATCTAATGACTTACATTCATTCCAAACACTGGAATGGAAGGAGGATCAAGGCTAATCCACCCCAAGATAATGTTTTGTCAAGTTAATTTTCCAGGCCAAGGTTATTTTTGTCATAGTAGCTGGCACACTGGGCTTTCTGAAGGGTCTAAAAGCAAAGTGATGGATGGCAGCTCAGATGTAGACAGCCTCTAATTTCTAAGTCTGTCCACTACTGTTTTGCTGGTTTTATTTATTCCCTGTAGTCTGTCTTAGATGAGGGACTGCCAGGGATGTCAGCACTTGAGACAGCAAGATCTTGGGCTTCAGGGCCTGCAGTGGAGTGGAGCAGATGTGAAGGTGTACTCTTGCAACCTAGGAAGCCTCCTATCTCTGTCTGTTTACACATTGTAGTGTTCTTGGCTTATATGACTATAAAGGAAGGAATGAGACACCCATCACAATGTACTGTTTGCTTCTCCAAGCTTACATAGACACACTATAAGAAAATAGAAGGAACCTGTGCTGATGGGGGTGTGAGATTTTGTTTTGTTTTGTTTTTAATGTTAAGGACGAGTACACATTTCCCCCTGTATTTTAATTTATCTTGTGCTCTGTCTAAAATATTGTGCAACAGACTTCTTAAGTGACAAAAGAGAAAGGTTCATGCTTTACTTCTCTTTACTTCTGTAGCTAACAAATAGATGAGTGATACTGTTGTAACTCTTTACGTGTAGGTTGCATTTCTGGTAACAGAAATATGGCATGTGACATGGACAGGTGGGCGAAGAGAGGGGAGGGCCAGGAGGTGCCATTATATTTGAGTTTCATGTTCATGAAGGCCCTACATTTTTTCACTTAGATTATGTATTAATGCAATTGTCATATTGTCAAGATTCAGGGCCAAATATAAAAAGCACATTTTTAACCTTGGACAGGTGTCCTTTCTGTATACTATGTTGCCTGAAATTCATTGTACTATATTAGCACACACACATACATATGCGCACACACACACATATGTATGCATATATATATTATATATATAATATATATTAATATGTGCATCACTACTGTTTAAAACACTCATTAATATTTACATAGTAAGAGATTCATTATTGGATAACAGATTTCTCCAGCTATAGAGGAGCCAACCTACTTAATGGCTTGCTTCAGTTTAAAAAAAAGAGTAAACTCTGGATTGAGGCATGATTCCAGGCCAGATCCACAGCCAATAGGCTCAGAAGTCATTTCTTAGAAACCTCCTATCATCCCTTATAAATTAATGGCAATGCAGTGTATGGTTCTGATCAACTGTGGTTACTCAAAAGTTTTAAGCGTTATGTGTATATGTTAAAATGACTGCAGCCTACGGAGCTCTTCTTTGTTCCTAAACTCTCTATACTTATCACTGAATTTTCCCAACTGTCCTGTGTCATGGGTACTTATATCCACTTCACTAATGAGGACACTGGGGCTTAGGAAGGTTGAGTAAGTTGCCCATACTTTCTCTATTTGTTTTCTGAGCTGGTGTCTGAGATGTGCTGTCTAGCTCCAAAGCTTATGTGTTTAAACAATGTAGAATGCTGTATCTTGTGCAAGCTTTTACTGATTCAATTGACTGTGCCCTAAGGATAGAAGCACCAAGCAGAGTCAGCTCATCGGCCTCTGTGCTCTTCAGAAGCACATGCTTTCTCAAACATGCATCTTCATTAAACTAGAATTGAATGACCATTTGCTGAAACAGCTTTGTAGTAAATATTTGACCAGAAAAGGGGAAAGTGGAAGTTCTCATAATAGTATCATTTGGAAAGCTATTTTATAGTGGATCTTTTCTTAAGAATACGTACATACACACACACACACATATGTATATGTACATTATATATAAGTATATATATATATTCCTAAGAATTATATATATGCATCTATAAACATATTATACAAATTTATATGTATCAACTTACATATATACATATACAACTATATATATATATATATATATATATTATGAGCTTCACAATAAAAATAAAGGATAATGAAGAGAAGTCATTTCAGCCACATAGTAAATATTATTAGCAGGATGCATCCCTTTGAAATATATAATTCCAAACCCTTTTATCTTTTCAAATCCAAATGTCTTTGGGTTGGATAATTAATTAAGATAACTGATACAATATCAAGTCCAATGAAATGGTATTATATGAGTTTTGAAACCAGGCAGCTTCGGCAACAGTTATCCTACCAATGGGGAGCAGCTTAGGAAGAGGGAAGATACAACCAGACAAGCTATTTAATAAGTGAAAGGTCTCATCACAGCAGTGGATAAAGGTGGGTCATCTGTATCTGTTATAATTTTCTTCAATGCATCTGGTTGTGGTGATATTTTATTTGTGCTGAAATGTGGTATTTTATTTGTATGTTAATAAATAAAGTTTGCCTGGAGATCAGAGGTCCCATAGCGAGCCATAAACGGAAGTCAGGTGGTGGTAGCACACACTCTTAATCCGATCACATGGCAAGCAGCGTCTCTGTGTGGTCAAGGACAAGCCAAGCGTGATGACACATGCCTTTAATCCCAGTACCAACCATAGAGACCTAGAAGTCTATATAGACAGGCAGTGATGAGGAAGTGATGTGGCTGGGCTTACAGCCAATGAGAAGGCAGAACAGGAAGGCAATAAAAGCGCAGGTTAGACAGGAAGAAGCTCTCTCTCTGGGGAAGCCACGGTGTGGTGGTAAGCTAAGGCTAGTTGTGGCTATTTGCTATTTCTCTGATCTCTTTGACTATTATCCCTATATTTGGCTCTGTGTTTCTTATTTAATAGGACTGTTTAGGAATTTGTCTATATCTGATGGTTTGAATGAAAATAGCCCCCATAGACTCATAGAAGTGGCTTTATTTGAAAGGATTAGGACATGTGGCCTTGTTGGAGTAGGTGTGGCCTTGTTGGAGTAGGTGTGGCCTTGTTGGAGTAGGTGTGGCCTTGTGGGAGTAGGTGTGGCCTTGTTGGAGTAGGTGTGGCCTTGTTGGAGTAGGTGTGGCCTTGTTGGAGTAGGTGTGGCCTTGTTGGAGTAGGTGTGGCCTTGTTGGAGTAGGTGTGGCCTTGTTGGAGTAGGTGTGGCCTTGTTGGAGTAGGTGTGGCCTTGTTGGAGTAGGTGTGGCCTTGTTGGAGTAGGTGTGTCATGGGGGGGGAGGCTTTGAAGTGTTAGAAGTTCAAGCCAGGTCCAGTGGCTCTCCCTCTCTCTTCTGGCTGTCTGCTGGTCCAGATGTACAACTCTCAGCTCCTTCTCCAGCACCATGTCTGTCTGTGTGCTGTCATGATTCCTGCCATGATGATAATGGATTAAACCTCTGAACCTATAAGTAAGCACTTTGTCTATACTCAGCCTTGCATAGATCTGTCTAAATAAATGATCTTTTTTCTAGTTTTTGTTTGTTTGTTTTTGTTTTTTTCTTGATTCACAATGTTATCTACTCCTCCTCCCTTTTTAGAAAACACTCCCACAATGATAGGAAGCCAATTCTCTTGCTTCCATTGAAAAGGAAAACCAATGAAATATTTTCTTTTGTAAGAGTTGCTATGGTCATGGTGTCTCTTCACAGCAATAGAAACCCTAAGATAGTACAACTAACTGAAATTTCAATTAAAGTTTATTAAAAAAAAAATGACTCCACTCCAGGCACATTTAATTCCTAGCTTAAGAGTAGTCCACAGGAACTGGCTCATCTCTCTGTGTCCTCACCAAACCATGCCTTTTGCTGTCTCCCTTTCTCCACGGATTCTTCAACTTGTGTGACAACAAGACTAAATAACAAGCCCAGCACTGGGCTTAATTTCAAGTTCAAAAGCAGGAAGCTGCATTTCCTGTACCTCCAAAGCTATGTGCCGGGGTTAGCCTTAATGAGAATACTGGCTTGGGCCTTTCTCAAACAATCACTAATATGAAGAGAATGAGGTGTCATATTCCAGGTTTGTGCCATGCTCCCTTGAAAATCATGTTGTGTCAGCATGGAAGAGAGTTGGCTTCCTATCATTGTGGATATGTTTTCTAAAAAAGTGGGGGGTAGTTAACATTGTGAACCAGAAAATCCCCCAACAGAACCAGAATAGATGATTTCTTTAGATAGATCTATGCATTGCTGAATATAGAGAAGGTGCTCTGCCTTACTGAGAAGACTATATGATCTTCCAAAAGGGAGATTTGCCAGCTACTGACTGATGGGTGTGTTGATTTCTAGAATGTTCTGAGCTCTGCTTTAACTGCTGTTTTGAAAAATCCCTTCTTGCATAACAATTACTGCTGACACACTTACTTAGGAGCTTGAGTGAGAATTTTCTTCACTTTTTACTTAAAGATACAATTGTTTCTGACAGTCAGTGTCATCTAAAGTGTCACATGTCACTTCTGACTCTCAGGGCCAACAACTGAGCACAAGGAGAATGCTAGGCTCTGATAGTGGCTTTAAAATTGAAATGTTCATATTTGGAGGATCCTAGAGGAAATATGGGCAGGGTAAAGACTGCATTAGTCAGCCTTGTGTTACAACAACCTGAGACACGCAACTTTTAAAATTTTATTCATTTATTTATTCTTCACTCATATAATACATCCCTATAATCTTTCCTCCCCCTCTCCTTGGGATTCCCAAACTCCTACTAATGTTTGGCTGTGGTCTTTACCCCTGCTCTCATCAGTTGCTAGATGAAGCCTCTCCAATGACGATTGTGCTAGGCTCTGATCTATGAGTATAGAAGAATATCATTAGGAATCTTTTTTTTTTCAGTCCTGTTTGGTTCTATCCTAGGCCTTTGGGGCATCTAGCCTCTGGTAGTGTCAGAGGTAGATTCCCTCTCATGGCATGGGTCTCAAGTTGGACTGGTCAATAGTTGGCTTCTCCCTCAAGTTCTGTGCAACCTTTACCCCAGCACATCTTGCAGGAAGGACAAATTGTAGGTCAAAGGTTTTGTGGTTGGATTGGTGTCCCAGTCCCTCCACTGGAAGCCTTGCCTGGTCACAGGAGATGGCCAGTTCAGGCTCTATATCCTCCATTGCTAGGATTCTTCCTTAGGCTCACCCTTGTAGACTCCAGGAAGTTTTCATGGGATTAGGTTTCTACCCAAAACTTTTCTCCCAGTTCCGGTCATCTTTCCCGGTACTCTCTCCCTCCATCCTACCCTCCCCAACCTGATCTCTCTTGTTCCCATCCCCACCTTCCTCCAGTCCACCTTTGAAATCTATTTCCCTTTCCCAGGGAGATCCATGTGTACCCCCTCTATCCTTTCTTGTTACCTAGCCTCTCTGGGTCTGTGGATTGTAGCATGACTATCCTTTATTTTGCAGCTAATATCCACTTGTAAGTGAGTACATACCATGTTTGTCCTTCTGGGTCTAGGTTACCTCACTCAGGATCATGTTTTTCTAGCTTTATCCATTTGCCTAAAAATTTTCTGATGTCATTGTTTTGAACAGCTGATTAATACTCCATTGTGTAAATGTGCCACATTTTCTTTATTCATTCTTTGGTTGAGGGGTATCTGCATTTTTCAAGTTTCTGGCTATTACAAATAAAACAGCTATGAACATAGTTGAGCAAGTGTTCTTGTGGTAAGATGGAGGGTCCTTTGGGTATATGCTGGAGAGTGGTATAGCTGGGTCTTGAGGTAGGATCAATTCCTAATTTTCTGAGAAACCACCATATTGATTTCCAAAATGACTGTACAAGTTTGCACTCCCAATAACAATGGAGGAGTGTTCTCCTTGCTCCACATCCTCTCCAACATAAGCTGTCACTTGTGTTTTTAATCTTAGCCATTCTGACAGATATACGATGGAATCTCAATGTCATTTTGATTTGCATTTCCCTAATGACTAAGGATGCTGAACATTTCTTTAAGTGTTTCTCAGTCATTTGAGATGCCTCTGTTGAGAATTTTCTGCTTAGATATGTACCCCCATTTTTTAATCAGATTATTTGGTTTGTTGATGCCTAGTTTCTTGACTTCTTTATATATTTTGGATATTAGCCCTCTGTCAGATATGGAGTTGGTGAAAATCTTTTTCCCATTCTGTAGGCTGCTGTTTTGTCTTATTGACAGTGTCCTTTGCCTTACAGAATCTTTTCAGTTGCATGAGGTCCCATTTACTGATTGTCAATCACAGTGCCTGCATTATTGAGGAAGTTGTCTTGTGCCAATGCTTTCAAAGCTATTTCCCACTTTCTCTTCTATCTGGTTCAGGGTATCTGATTTTATGTCGAGGTCTTTGATGCACATGGACTTGAGTTTTGTGCAGAGTGATAGATATGGATCTATTTGCATTCTTCTATATGCTGACATCCAGTTAAATCAGCACCATTTGTTGAAGATGCTTTCTTTCTTCTGTTGTTTATTTCTAGCTTCTTTATCAAAAGTCAGGTGTCCATAGGTGTGAGGATTTATATCTGAGTCTTCAGTTAGATTCCATTGAATAACCTGTTTGTTTTTATGCCAATACCATGCAATTTTTATTACTACAGCTTTGTAGTAGAGCTTGAAATCAATGATGGTGATAACTTCTGAAGTTCTTTTATTGTACAGGATTGTTTAAGCTATCTTGTGTTTTGTTTTGTTTTGTTTTGTTTTTCCATATGAAGTTGAATATTGTTCTTTCAAGTTCTGTAAAGAATTGTGTTGGAATTTTGATGGGGATTGCATTGACTCTGTAGATCACTTTTTGTAAAATGGACATATTTATTATGTTAATGCTACTGATCCATGAGAATGGGAGATCTTTCCATCTTCTCATGTCTTCTTCAATTTCTTTCTTCAAATATGTGAGGTTATTGTCATACAAGTCTTTCACTTGCTTGGTTAGAGTTGCACCAAGATATTTTATATTATTTGTGGCTGTTGTTAAGGGTGTTGTTCCCATGATTTCTTTCTCAATCCATTTGAGGTTTGTATATAGGAATCATATACAAATAGGTTCAACATAGGATAATCTATCAGTGTAATCCACCAAATAAACAAACTGATAGAAAAAGCCATGTGATCATCTCATTAGATGGTGAAAATGCCTTTGACAAAATCTAACACCCTTCATAATAAAAGTATTGGAGAGATCAGAGATACAGGGACATATCTAAACATAATAAAGGCAACTTACAGTAAGCCTATACCCAACACCAAATTAAATGGAAAGAAACATAAAGCAATCCCACTAAAATCAGGAACAAGACCAAGACAAGGCTGTCCATTCTCTCCATATCTATTCAATATGGTACTGGAAGTTTTTAACCATTCCTGCATCTCTGGGATGAAGCCTACTTGATCATAGTAGATGATTTTTTTGATGTGTTCTTGGATTCAGTTTACCAGTATTTTATTGAATTTTTTGCACCAATATTTATGAAGGAAATTGATCTTTAATTATCATCTTTGTATGGTTTGGGTATCAGAGTGACTATGACCTCATAAAATGAATTTGACAATGTTCCTTCTGTTTCTATTTTGTGGAATAATTTGGGGAGTATTGGTGTTGGCTCTTCTTTGAAAGTCTGGTAGAATTCTGCACTAAATTGTCTGCCCCTGGGAGTTTTTTGGTTGGGAGACTTTTAATGATTGCTTCTTTTTCCTTAGGGGTGATAGGTCTATTTAAATTGTTTACTTGATCTTGATTTAATTTTGATGCATAGTATCTATCTAGAAAAGTGTCCATTTCTTTTATATTTCCCAATTTTGTGGAGTACAGGTTTTTAAAGTATGACCTAATGACTCTTTGGATTTCCTTAGTATCTGTTGTATGTCTCCCTTTTTGTTTCAGATTCTGTTAATCTGGACATTCTCTCTCTCTCTGCCTTTTAGTTAGTTTGGATAAGGGTTTGTCTATCTTGTTGATTTTTTCAAGAAACTAACTCTTTATTTCATTAATTCTTTGCATTGTTCTTTGTTTCCTTTTTATTGATTTCAGTCTGCTGTCTACTCCTCTTAGGTGCTTGCTTTTGTTTAGGAGCTTTCAGGCATGCTGTTAAGTCACTAGTGTGAGATTTCTCCGATTTATGTAGGCACTTAGTGCTATGAAATTTCCCTCTTAGCACCACTTTCATTGTGTCCTGTAAGATTGGGTATGTTGTTCACTAGTTTTTGTTGACTTTTTAGCTGACCTATACAGATCTTGGCTACTAGACCTGTGATCTGAGGATTGAAAGAGTAGGGGCAGACTACAGTCTGTTGCTGTAGACAGCTTCAGTTTCAGTGTACTTATATACATTAATGTAACAAGGAACACAATGATCCAAGAAATGTTGTTTGAGTTAGGAAAAACATAATCAGAAAAATATAATATTTTTTCTCAGTGAGCACATACTAAATATTAACTGAGCAGCCCTTTCCCAGAACTTTCTCAGGACAAACAAATTTAAACACAATTGCCTGGCATGTACTATAGATTATATCTGGGAAAGCACAAAAGCAAGGCAGAAGGCCATATCCAGATCCAGGACACACTGACCAGATTGGGTTCTATAGCTATGATCTGACATCCAACAATATTGAATGTGTCTTCTAAATTGAATGTAAATGTTTGTCACAGGAGGCATGAAATCACACCCAAGAACAATCCAGGGAACAAAATGCACCTGAGGTCAAAGGCCCTCTGCTTTTTTTCCCTAGAGCCTCTCTCAGAGTTCCCCAAGGCACTGTTCATCATGCATCATTCTTTTGATCATGTTCTGATAGTTTTTATGGCATTCTAGAACATCTTTAATTTCAGTCAGTGGAGAGTTGTTCAGTTTTCATGAATTTGTAGGCTTTTTGTTTGGGGCTGGACTCTGGTCTCTGGTCCAGCAGGGAGTCTCTGCCTGAGTTTCTGTTGTTAAAATCCAGCTTTAATCCATGGTGGTATGATAGGATACAGGTGATTATTTCAATTTTCTTGTATCTGTTGAGACTTGCTTTGTGACAGAACAGGTGGTCAATCTTGGAGAAAATTCTGTGAGGGGCTGAGAAGAAGGTATATTCTTTTGTGTTTGGTAAAATGTTCAGTAGATATCTGCTAGGTTCATTTTGTTCATAAATTCTGTTAGCTCCATTATTTCTCTGTTTAGTTTATATCTGGATGAACTGTCTGTTGGTGAGTATTGGGTATTGAAACTTCCCTTTATTAATGTGTGAGGTTGATGTGTGATTTAAACTTTAGTAATATTTCTTTTACAAATGTGAGTGCCCTTATATGTTGCAGAATATTGTTTTAAGATGTGTTACATTTGTTTATACTGTGGAATAGTTCTTTAATGATGCAAAGATGTATTGCATTCTTTAATGTTGCATTTTTTAATTCTGTGAAGCTGGGTTACTTTGCCTGTAAAGCAACTGATTGGTCTAATAAAGAGCTGAATGGCCAATAGCTAAACAGGAGAAAGGCTAGGTGGGGCTGGTAGGCAGAGAGAATAAATAGAAGGAGAAAAAGAGAGAAAAGAGACCAGGAAGGAGCAAGAAAAGGGGAAGGAGAGGAGGACATAAAGGGACAGCCAACCAGCTACACAATCAGCAATGGTGTAAGAGAGAAAGAAAAGGTATACAGAAATAGAGAAAGGTAAAATTCAGAGATAAACAGGATAATTAGAGTTAAGAAAAGCTGGCTAGAAACAAACCAACAAGGCCAGGCATTTATAAGTAAGAATTAAGTCTTCATGTATATTTATTTGGGAGTTGGGTGGTGGGCCCTTCCAAAGATCAAAAGAGCCAAAGAGAAAAACAAAACAAAACAACAACAATAAAAAACAACCAACTACACTTGTGTTTGGAGTATAGATGTCAAGGATTGAAAAATAATCTTGGTGGATTTTTCTTTGAAGAGTATGAAGTATCCTTCCCCATCTCTTTTGATTAATTTTCGCTTGAAGTCAATATTGTTAGATATTAAAATAGCTATACCACCTTGCTTCTTGGGTCCATTTGCTTGGAAAATCTTTTTTCCAACCCTTTACTCTGAGGTAGTGTCTATTGTTGATTTTGAGGTCCATTTCCTGAATACGGCTGAAAGGTGGATCCTATTCTGTTAGCCTATATCTTTTTATTGATGAATTGAGTCCTCTATTGTATCCTCAATGCCTGAGATTCTCTCTTCCATCTCTTATATTCTGTGGTGATGCTTGCATCTGTAGTTCCTGTTCATTTACCTAGATTTTCCATTTCCAGGATTCCCTCAGTTTGTGTTTTCTTTATTGCTATTTCCATTTTCAGGTCTTGAACAGTTTTATTCATTTCCTTCAACTGGTTGTTTTTTCTCAGCTTTCTTCAAGGCACTTACTCATTTCCTCCAATTATTTGTTTGTGTTTTCCTGCATTTCTTTGAGGAATTTATTCATTTCCTCTTTAAGGACCTCTATCATCTTCACAAAGTATGTTTTAGGTCGTTTTCTTCTGCTTTGGCTGTGATGGAATATTCAGGGCTTGCTGTGGTAGGATGGGTGAGGTCTGGAGGTGACACCCTGTCTGTTGTTGATTGTGTTCTTACACTGATGTCTAGGCATCTGTGTTTTGGGTGACTATAGGTCTAGGTGCTGATTTCTGAGTTTGTCTATGTTGGATAGGTGTTTTGTTCCTTTGTTTCTGTTTCCTCTTTGGTCTTCTGGTCTTTCTGGCCTGGATTTCTGGCTGCTGGTGTGATCCCTGGTCCAGCAGGGAGTCTCTGTCCAAGTTGAGGGCTGGATTACTGGTGGCTACTTGGACTTTGGTCTAGCAGGGTTTCTCTCTCTGAGTTGAGGAGTGGGACACAATGATGAGGAGAGGAGTGGGGGTTGGGTATAGTGTCAAGTGGGGCACTGAGAGAGTGAAAGAGGTCCACAGGTGGGCTACTTATCTGTGGTTCTGGTGATCAGTGTGGTCTCTGGTCCATCAGGGAGTCTCTGCCTGAGTTTGCCTAACTGTTTTTCTGGCTTGTATGGCCTGTGCCTATTCTTCTGACTGGCATGGCCCACAACTGAGCAGTGTATATCTGCCTGAGGTGACAGTGAGGGCACAGCAGGGGTGGAATAGGTTGAGAAGGCATGGTAGTGGGCTTGGTCTTTGGGATCTGAACTGAGGTCATGGGAAGGCTCTAAGGTAGGTGGGCCTGTTACTTGTTCTTCTGAATGGAGACACTCATTTTTTTTTATATTTATTTATTTATTTATTTTTTGGTTTTTCGAGACAGGGTTTCTCTGTGTAGCTTTGCGCCTTTCCTGGAACTCACTTGGTAGCCCAGGCTGGCCTGAAACTCACAGAGATCCACCTGGCTCTGCCTCCCGAGTGCTGGGATTAAAGGCGTGCGCCACCACCACCCGGCTTCATTTTTTTTTTAAAGAGAAAGTTTAGTTTTGGTTTGATTCTGGAGACACTAGTCCATGGCCAGCTAATTGCTGTTGCTTTTGATCTTGTGACAAAGGACCACAAAGCATAGTGGAACATGGGAAGGAAGAAATAGGAAGTGAAGGGGATAAGGTTCATTATTCTCTGCTCTAGCCTGCCTTCAATGACCTAGTCCACTAGCTTCCACCTCTTAGAATTTCTAGCATGTTTCACTAATGACCAACTGAGGACCAAACCTCTGAAACATGGGCTTTTAGGATCTATTCAAGGTTTAAATAAAAGAACCATATTTCTGTAATTTTATGCAATCAATGTGCCTCCCTATCACCAAACACCATATCTGGTCTTCAAATGATTTCTTCTAATCCGTTGCCATGTAAGCTCCAAGAAAGGCAGACATTAAGTTTTGATGTTTGCTTTGTGTTTTTATAACTAGACTAGTGTGGGCATACAGTTAAATATGCAATAGTTTACAGTATAAATATACATTAAATGGTTTAGTGAATTAATACATATGGAAATATTAAATAAAATTTAGGACTCTTATGATTATATATGTATATGTCTGCATGAATAGCTAATTGGTGTCATTTTTATCTGTTGCTCAGATGCAAAATTGATCAGGGAATTTGTTTAAGTCCCAATAGGAAATCAATATCATGACTGAAATATAGTATGTTAGCACATTTTTAAAATCACTTAAAGAAACTATTTGTCTCTCTTAAATATCTTTCCTCTTAAGAATATTTTCAATTAATTTCAATTTTAGTTCATTTTATTAGGTAATTATTGTTTTTGGGCCAGTTTAACATTCTCATTTTGATTTTATAACTCACAACAAGGAAGGTATGGTCAACAAAGGAGAAATGGAGGCCCAGTGGGTGATATGATTTGCTCATAATCAGTTGCAATAAGTAGTGACAATAATCTTCTACCTGGGCATCTCTGATCTTAAGACTGGTGTATGTCTCCATTGAATAGCATATTGGGGCACTGGCAAAGCCTGTGGAGTCTGAGCAACTCTTCTTCAATCTGCTCAACTTTATGAGTGACATTTACTAAGCTTTGTTGATGCCTAGGAACAGACAGGCATGATATGTTCCATAATTATGATAGATGCTGGTACTTAGTGTAGACTTGGTTTTTGATTTCTTAGTTACTCTTTATAGACATAGACCAGGATGCTATAAGTCACTACAATTTTTTTTCTTCCAAATCTTGGGGTCTTGGGGTCCTAGGTTTTCCAGACTGAATAAGATCATTGACACAGCCTTTGATTTTCACCAAGATATTAGAAATAAGAATAGGATAATAAAAAATTTTAAGAACATGGAGGATGCCACATCTCTGTCTCAGCATCTAATATAGCATACTTCTCCTAATTTGCCAATCCTTGGTTGTCTGACTTATTAATTGAAGTTATTGAGAAAAATAGTATTTTTTTTAATTCAGCATAATTATGCTGTACAATTTTCATAAATGGCTTTGCTTTGTGGGTTTTAATCATTAACAATAGCCACAATATTGATAGTGCCATAGAAAAGTAGCTATATGAATCCAGCTGGTGTTTTCCCTTAAATAAGCTCACAAAAGGTTCTCATAACTTATATTATTTGTCATGTGCTTCATTCATTTTTCCAGTGAACAAACTGAGAAAGACAATTTAGATCTAGAGACATGACTCTGGGTTTGCTGTGGGATGTCTTTCTGTACTCTGTGAATATGTATTGCTTTTATTGGTTGATAAATTGTAGCTGGAGAATTTTTCTCCAGCTCCCACCACCAAGTCTCGCCAGTCCCGGAACCCACTTATAAAATTAACACACAGACTCTTACATTATTTAAACTGCTTGGCCATTAGCTCAGGCCTATCATTGTCTAGCTCTCACTCTTATATTCAGCCCATTTCTATTAATCTTTACTTTGCCATGTGGCTCATGGCTTACTGGTACTTTACATCTTCCTTGTCCTGGTGGTGGCTCCAGCTGGTCTCTCTTTCCTTCCTCCTTCCTCAATTCTCCTCTCTCCTTGTCCTGCCTATACTTCCTGCCTGGTCACTGGTCAATCAGTGCTTTATTTATATAGAGCGATATCCACAGCAATAAATAAAGCTGTTTGGCCAATGGCAAGGCAGAATAAGGTTAGGTGGTACATTCAAACTGAAGATGAGACGAAGAAGGGTAGAGTGAAGAGAGATGCTAGCCCTCCGTCAAAGGAGCAACAAGATGCCAGCAGACTGGTAAAGCCACTGCCACCTGGCAACATATAGATTAATAGAAATGGGTTAATTTAAGATGAAAGAGCTAGCTAGCAAGAAGCCTGCCACAGCCATAAAGTCTGTAATTAATATAAGTCCCTGTGTGTTTACTTCAGACCAAGCGGCTGCAGGACTGGGCGTGACACAGGAAAACTTCCTTCTACACAAGTTCGTAATTTTCACCTCTCTACCAAGCACCTGGGTTTGGGTTATGCATTTTTGATATATGGAACTGGTTCTTTGTGGAGTCAATTGAACAAAGTGAGTTAGTAGAATGTTGTAGGTTTAATACATAAGGTAAAAAGGAAGACATGTAATCTTATTAAGTTCTGTTTGGCCTTCTTTGGCATAGCAATTTTTCTGTACTTACCATTTTATTCCCACATACAGAGACTACCTGTCAATACTAGAATCTCAACATATATTTGAATGAGAAATGAAAAGAAATAGTATATGTGAAAACAGCTACCATTTATGGAGTGCATACCAGGAGCCAATCATGACTCTTACATGAATTACTTTATCTTCATTCATTCTGTTTAATAGGACTATAATTATCTCTTTTCACAGATAAAAAATGGTGAATTAAGTTACTAGCTTAAGATGACAAAGTGAGTATGTACATGAGCTGAGATGGTGATAAAGGACCACAGATATGGAAGTCAGTTTCCTTAGCCACTACAAGAATCCAAAACAAGACTTCAAGGGAGCAGTAAGGCTTGGGAGAAATGGAATTTCAGAGACACTGAGTGTCATCTCAAATTCTTTCTCTCTCTCTGCCATGTATATGATCTTATATTGATTTTTATTAATTTTATTCTTTCTCATACCTATTTTTCTTTTTTTAAATATATTCTCCATTCAGACTGAGTTCTGCTTCCTTATGGATTCTTTTTCATAACTCAGAGTTACCACCCTTCTTATATCACAGGAGACTAAATGTACCCCAGTCCCTTTACCATTTAAAATGGTGTTTAATAGCTTAATCTTCAGTTTTCACCATCAAACATCTCCTATTTAATTTTCTTATTCAAGGTCATTATAACAAGATTACATTGGTCAAGTGTTAAAAGAAGTTATGCTTTTGGAAAGGCAAGCATGCACCAATGGCCTTGGTTGATGGGAACAGTGATCATGAAAACCTCAGAGAGACCACATAGAATGATTTGTCATCCCTAGAAGCTAGAAATGAATCTACTACCACATGAATACTGTGGACTTCATGTTGGCTGGGGGAGAAGTTTCAGAGGAAAGTCCAGAACCTTCCCTCAGAAGAAGCTGATGTTGTGGTTGGACCTACAAATTTTTCTCTCCAAAGAGAGAACAAAGATTCTATCTTTTCATTCTGATTACCAGCAGCTTTATCATGGATGAAGCCACTAAAAACAAGGAAAGTGGCACCACCTCACATGATCTGTGATTTTAACCCACTATGGCATCTTGATTTCATGGCTTAGTGGTGTGACAGTGCCACAGATGAAAGGAACCTATAGCTGGCACAGAACGCCAGAGTGCTGCATGCAAGCCCAGCTTCCTCAGATCCCAAGATGCCTAGATGGGTTCTGTTGCCAGTGCAAAGAAAAAACAAGATCCCTAAAGGGAAAAATTAAAGTCTCACAGAAAATACAATCAGAATAGAAGTCTTATTCTTTCCAATCTCAGGGATAAAAGAGGCAGACTACCTGGCGGAAATGGGTTTTAGAAATTCTGTTTGGGGCTGTGAAGATAACTCAGTCAGTAAAGTGACTGCCAAACAAACAAAAGGACCCGAGTCCTGGTCACAAGCACCTCATAAAAGCTGGGCATAAAGGAAGCGCTCAGCTGCACTCTAAGGCAGGGAGGTAATTCAGGGGTAGACAGGAAACACTGTCCCTGCTGGATGTGGCCCTGGGGTGCAGTTATTTTGGGTGTGCAGCTGCAATGGAACACAGGAAAGAGAGACTGAAAACACTACATCCCAGAAGAGTGGAAGGATCTTTCTCCTTGAGTGTGTTCTGTCCTTCAGTAAGGAACTAATGGTTGCTTGCTCAAGAGCTCAAGCTGCTCAGTGCTCTGGATTCAGTCTAACACCCCAACATCCATTTCCTGCAAGTCAAGCCATCCAGCTTATATAGCCACAAAGATATTCTTATTTTCCAAAGGTCAGGGTTCCATAACTTTTTATCTTCTCTCTCAATATTTGTCTTTTATATCATGGACACTTGAGCTCCCAGAAAGTCTATTAAATTATCTACAAGGGCAAATTTGTGACATTAAGTGCAAGGTGAGTTTTCAGGAGAATTGATCATTTCCTCAGCTGCTATCAGTGGAAATCTACTGAATGACTACTGCATTCATAAAAACAGATCATGTTTGACAAATGTAGCTGGATATTTTTATACACTTTCTCTATTGCCTGATAAGTAGGAGTGAGGGAGGTGGAATTTATCTGAATATTTGTAAAGTGTATGACATTGAGCCCACAGGTAGGATGATTTATGAAGACAGCAAAACTTTCTTTCTCCAGAGAACAGAAGTCAGTGAGTTCAGTGGGTAGCAATATCAGCTTGAGGGACACATCCAGCTGGGCTTGATTCCTGATTGTCCCATTTATTTGGGTAAATTTCTAACTTTTCTCAAGGTAATAAAACCATGTGGCCTACCTCTTGTTATTCTGTTAAGATTGGTGGTGTTTCTGTGGTGTTTTACACAGTCTCTGATGAAGGAAGGGGTGGTTGTTAGTAAGTGGTAATAATTATAACAGATGGAAATTAGATAGTGTCAGGAGAATTCAAGCAAGCGTAGCAAGCACAGCCAAAAACTCCCAGTGACTTTTTTAGTGGTATTTGTCTACTCATTTTATCCTAGCCTGGTGTTTTGATTGGATCTTTTCTATTAGTTGACTAGCAGGAAATGAGTTGCTTAAATTTGCATATTCAACACTGTGAAATATGATAGGATTGCATAGGAATGTTGTTGCTATTTTATTTAGGTTTTTCACTGCTCAATCTTGAATAGAATTTGTGCCCCTAGGAGAAAAGAGGAAGAGGGAAATTAAGTTCCAGACTTCCCTGGGGGAAGTCATTTGAAATTCAAAATATCAATATGATAGCCAAGTGTCTTGACAATGGAACACTGAAGAGGATGTGTCGTTTCTTCAGCTAGCTACATCAATATTTCTGCTACTAAGGGAGACATTTATGTCTACTTAGGTCAGGAGTCCTTACACTGAGATGAAGCAGAGAACAAGAGCTCAATTAGTCCCCTTCCCTTATCTCTTTCTTAGGGGTGGGAGGGTCCATAAAGTATGTTGAGGAGCCTGTAATCTGGCTCTGCTTTTGCAGAGGACCCAAGGTCTATTCCCAGAACTCACACTGGCTGCCTCAGGAGTGCCTGTAACACCAGATCTCAAGGATCTGATACCTTTGGCTTCCATAGTCAGGGGCATTGGCACTCAGGTATACATACCCACAAACATGCATGTAATTAAAAACAATAAAATAAATCTTTTTTAAACTGTGGAGTCCATTATTTGTTGGTCCTGAACATGAGACCTGCCCTGGAGTGATTGATATACCCAGTGTCATTCCATTGGAAAAAGCTGATTTTCTATCTCAGAGCAGGTATAAACATCAGTTCAGTTGTTAGCCTTTACCCTCATGGCTAGATTTTCATTCATTCATTCATTTTTTAAAATAAAATATAAGATAAAACAAAAACTACCACATCAAAGTTGGACAAGAAAAACCAATAGAGGGAAAGGAACCCAAGAGAAGGCACATGAGTCAGAGACCCACTCACTCACACACTCAGGAGTCCCATAAAAACACTGAAATGAAAGTCATAATATATACACAGAGGATTCTGTGCCTGCTGCTTCATTCTCTGTGAGTTCATGTGAGCTTTACTCATGTTGATTTAGAGGGCCTTGTATTCTTGATGTCCTCAGTTCCCTCTGGCTCTTACATCCTTTCGTCTCCTCTTCTGAGGGGGTTCTCTGAGCTCTGAGGAAAGGGATTTGATGGAGAACTCCCATTTAAAGCTGAGTGTTCCAATGTCTTCCATTTTCTGTGTAATGTCTGACTGTGGGTCTCTATATTTGTTCCCAGAACCCACATTGGCTCCCTCATAAGTGCTGTTGCACTAGATCTCAAGGATCCAATACCTCTGTCCTCCACATGCAGGTACGCTGGGACTCATGTATACATACTTCATACATTATACATGCACATAATTAAAAATAATAAAATAAAGTGTTTTTAAAACACACACACACACACACACACACACACACACACACACACACACAAATGTGGTGTTTGAGATGAGCCAGGAAGCTGGAGACAGATAGACCTTCTCTACTCCTCTGAACATTAATGTCTCAGCACCTCCAGCTGAAAACAGAACCACCATGCTTACATCCCAGGCCTCCTGGGAGATAACTGAAGAGCTGCAAAACACGCTCTTCAGTAAAGCTTAATTCTTCCTGTTAACTCAGAAAGGAAAGCTGAAGCTCACACACTCTCCTTAGGCTGGAGATTCTTGAAGACACAGATGTGGTATGAGACAATGCTGGGCTGTAAACCCACTGTACTGCTGCCAGCCAGGCCCACAGTGGCTTTCACTGGCAGTCTGCAGAAAAGGCAAAAAGGCCAGTGAGGAGGCAGGCAAGGACAGGGCGTGACTTACTGTCTCTCTTTCCTGAATTCAGGTCAAGCACATAGCTGTGTGTAAGTGCTTTAAAGTCTTAAAAATCCGATCAGCGTCAGTGCCAAGAATTCAAAGTGCCAAGCTATACACAGCTGTCCTGGCTCTGACAAACATCCAGGAGTTCAGGGCTTTGAGATGTGTGCTGGGAGTTGCTCTGGGGTAGGTGGCTGGCTGGGTGTAGAAGCAGCGAGCCAGCATGCGTGGAGGCCACCAGGGAGGCCAGAATGGTTGCTAGGGAGCATGACAGGAAGAATCCAGCCGAGGGCTCTGCCCTTTTACAGTTCCCCACTGTTTCTGGCCAAATCCCTTACTTCAGTATAGAAGCTTCACAGACACGCTAAGGGTTACAGAGTCCACTATGCTAACTGCCTAAAAAGCTAATGCTCAGAGCAGAATAGAATCAATACTGTACTTCGTTTACCTTTTGGCTTTAGCACAAAACTTAAAATAAGAATACTTTTTTAAAAATTTCGTTCACCATTCCATTCTCATTTTTGTCTTTATTCATGTGAAGAGGCTGTCTCATTTGATGGACTATGTCCATCACATAGATGAGGCCACTGTGGCCCAGAGAGAAGAAGGACTATTTGTGCTTGGTAGTTTAGAGTGCTTTTGTATGTGATGAATAAATAAATAAATACAGTGGATTTATTCTATCCACTGTAGAGGCTGTGATGGTTAATGCTAATTGTCAATTTGATTGAACTGGGAGATATCTAAGAAATCAGTAAAGCCTACTCTAGATTTGCTTGGGAGGATGTTTCTGGAAATGATTAAGTCATGATGGCCTGGGATTTATCAGTGGCTTAATTCATGGAAGAGTTAAATTGAGTAGACCACTGGGAGATGGTAGAGACTTAGAAGGTTCTGGCCGGGTTGGGGAAGCAGGTCGCCTGGGGCTCTGCCTTGCTCTAGCTCCCTCCTGTTATCTCTCTCTCTGCATCCTGGCCACCTTGATATGAACACCTCTGCTCCTCTGCATGTCCTAGCCACCATCATGTTTATGCCTCACTACAAGTCCACAGCACCCGAGTAAGCCAGTCAAGGACTCAAACCCCTAAAACCATGGACCCAAATGCACAAGTTCACATGAGATATCATACTATTGCCACGCGTGGCTAACAATACGGCAACAGAAGCAGCAGGTCGGCGAATGGTCCAATAAATAAGGGAGGTACTGGAGTTCTCATCACACTGACAAGAGCTGAAGATGTGCATTCTGGGAAAGACACGTGTTCTCAGAGGATAGTGGTGGGAACTTGAGGATTCTGCTGTGGTGTCTTTCAGTCTCAGCTACATCATTGTGTCTGCTCAAGATCCAGATTCCCAGGGGAAAATCTGTCAGCCCTGGCCTGATCACTCCTTAGCTGCAGGCCCCACTGCTGTGGTCCATCTGTGACTGTGGTAAGGTCAGAGTCTATTTCCCAAACGATCCTGAAAGCAGGAAGAAGAATCGAGTGTGTAAATAAAGTGTTTGTCGAATGTTTAAAACAAGGCATATACTTTCCCAAGAAGAAATGGTACTTAACTTTAACGTTTGTCACGTGTAACTTTCTAGAAAGTTCAGAAATAGGAAATTCTTGATATCAACTAACTTCTATAGTGCAATGTCAGTTTGATGGATGATCATCAAGATGCCAGTATCCATTCAGAATGTTCTTCCTGAGTCATTGCCTTGACAGCTTAGACAACAAGGAAACTCGTGGTTTTAAAACTTAATTATCTCTAGATATGACTCAGACATGATGACCATGACTCTCCATTCCAAACACTTGGAAAGTCTGATTTGCACAATTTTTAAAAATGTTTTAATCATGTCTTGGACAAAACAAAGATAACCCTAAGGTAAAACTATGACCTGGGAGAAGCACAGTAGTTCAAGGACAAGAAAGGCAGAGCTTAGCTGGGTGGTGGTGGTACACACCTTTAATCCCAGCACTTGGGAGGCAGAGGCAGGCTGATCTTTGTGAGTTTGAGGCCAGCCTGTTCTACAAAGCAAGTCCCAGGGCAGCTAGGACTCTTACACAGAGAAACCCTGTCTCAAAAAAATTAAGAAAACAAAAAAAAGGCTGAGCTTGGCTTCCTATCTCTCCTGGTTTAGATAAGGTTGTGTAACTATAATGGATATGATGTGGATCTTGAGCTAGAAACATTCTAATGAAATGCAAATATGAATATGAATAAATGTAAAATTAGACTCTGCTTGACAGATGCGAGGGTATATAGAAATACATAATGTAAAAACCATCAAACATCCTACTGATTATTTAAAATTGGTCTTTGTTCTCACTCCAAAACACTGGCAGTGGCCATTGTTAAGATGGTAAGCTGTTCATTGTGATTTCCGAAGCCATGTTTACTATGTTTGGTTGGGATTCCTGAACATTGTTAGGTGGCTGCTCTTCGCATGACTCTTTCCCAAGCCATTCCCGATTACACAGACAAACAGGAGGGCAGAGAAGGGGAGGGCCCAACCTCCAGCCTCCAGTGTCGTCCCACTCTCAAGAGCAGAAGCTCTGTGTGGTACTGGCATTTGGCTCTCATTATTGGAGATTGGTGGAGGCAATTGGATCGATTGATTTCCCTTCAAATAAAAGCATAAAACAGCAAGTAAGCATAAATTTGGAGCAAAGAGAGCCTTTGGGGGATTTTTGAGACATGACATTTTCTTTAATATATCTTTCATATATAGTAGATAAATATATATATTTATTTATCTAAAATGTAAAAAAAATTCTTCAGGGGATCCCACTCCTAACACTGTGACATGAGATGTCAATGAAGGGTCTCTGTGAGTTATATAGACTTATTCTGAATAACAATGACAGGACCTTAGTGTTTGTTCTTAAGGACCCCTTGAGTGGTTGGATGGAGGTAGAGTACCTTCCATTCACCCCCAAAGCATGAGATATATGTGTTTTGTGGTTTGATCGTAAATGTCACATATAGTTTGGTGTGTTTGAACACTTGAACCAAAACTGGTGATGCTGTTTGGAAAGTATGGTAATGAATTATTATGAAAATATCTCTTATTGTAAGAGACTAGAACTTTTCCTAGACCTCACAGCCAAAGTTGATAATATATCTTGAAGTCACTTAAAAGACTAATATCCTACTGTGTATTCAGCCAATTTGTTTAAACTGCCTTTGAAAGAACAATGTAGCAACCAACATGTCATGCCTTGGATTTCCCATGTAATCAATGTCTACTACCTAAGCTAGTGCACAGCTGTCATCTTAAGATATGTAATCTGCCATGCCCCTGACCCACACAGCAATATGTGTAAATATGTGTGTGCTATGATGGCAATTTTTTGAAAGCAATAAATCAGTTGAAAGCAACCGTATAAAACAAATGTCCACCACAAATGTTGGGTACAGCATAGATTTAAGTTTGTAAGTCTGTTGTCAGTTGCAGCAAGACACTTAATCCCTTGTAAAATGCTGTTAGAGTTCTCTAATGTACTCCTCATTCCTTCCCCATGTTGTGTTTTATGTTCAATATGTACGAAGGCACAGCCCCTTGTTAGGGACACACAGACATGGGGACAAACAAGATAGCATTCAGGCGGTCACAAATTCAGACCCGTACAGACAGACAGAACAGGCAAGACACACACAGAGAGGAGTGGAGGATATTTAAGTTCTATGTAAGTCCCAGTATTCCATTTGGTCAGCTATCAAGCAGGATATGGAGGGCAGACACAGGAGAGATTCATTATAAGTGGGGGCTTTCTGTAAAATTCGCGATTTTAAAAGGGATTATTGTTATGGTACCAGCAAAACAAGCTAATCAATAAAGTTTAATTATCAGATTTATTTGCCATTTTGATATTATTAAACTCCAGGTAGGAAGTGTCTTTCATTATTATAGAAGTTGATAGACTATTTCTCCATGAACCAGAGACCAAATTGTACCACCTTCCTCCTTCCGTGTGGTTCTGCTGAGCATATAAATATGGTACCCCCTACTGTGTGTGCGTGTGTGTGCTCACCAGCACAGATGGCCAGTGGTTCTCTTTTTTACAGACTCTGGTAAAAGAAGATGGAAACATCTTCAATACTGCATGGGGCAGGAGCATGCCAGCTGCCAGTTCTGGCACAATGGTGGCAACGGCGTTTCTGTTGGATCAGTGCTGAAGCAGCACTTTGTCCTAGCCAAAGCTTATTTTTGTTACAATTAACATGTTTCCTTACAGAAGCCGAAATATGAAAGATTACGGTGTAAAGACACAGGAGTGTTTTTTAGAACTCAGGCTTGTTAATTAGAGTGTGACCTCTGAAAAGGCTGCGTTTGCATTGAGTTTCTCTTCTGGGTCTCTCCTGCTGCCTCCAGGAGGCCATAGGTTCTCTCTTTTGTTTCTTTCGGAACCTCAGCTTCCCTCTCCTCTTTCTGACACGTCTGCAGAATCTCCATCTCTACACATTTGGCAGAGGAAAGTTGCTGCCCTCGGCTTTTTATGCACACGCCCTTGGCCCTTGGCATTCACATGTCAGGCAGTGAGTGAAGGCTGAAAGGCTCCTGTATTTGCCTGAAACTTTTAAAGAAAGACTCCCTGATCAAACAAGTTGAACCTGTTTCATCCACGTGGAGTCCATCCAAGAATTTCATGGAGACCTTAATGCCGACTAAGGAAAAAGAATCTGATACTGAGTATTTTGATGGGCAGGTCATGGGCATTACCCTTGCTGAAAATTCACTGAAACTCTAGGAGATGGATTTTGTGTATCACGTTTTATACACAGAGCAGTTGGGTAAACTGCACAGGTTTGTATGCCTGGAAATAACAGGAGAATTTGAACATAGACGTGGTCATTCCCCAAGCCTGTGTTTGTACTACCTCCTTTTGCTCCAAAAGGCTTTCAGATTCCAATTAATATCAGAATTACTTGGATAAAAATGCAAATTACTCCTCCCTAGGCTTGAAAACGCTGATTCTGCAAGAGTAGGGGCAAGGCTCCCAAAGCTGCCTTCTTGGCAAGGTGCTCACTGAAGAGCATGGCTCTGAATGACCAATCCAGTCCCTTGCCCGATTTCTCTAGGTCTTCCAGCCTGTTCTGGTGAGAACTGGTACAAAGCAGCATGCTTGTCCTAATGTGCTTCTCTGCCTCAGAGCGAAAGTCATTCGGGCATTGCTTTAGTCTCCACATGTCTGAATTTTATTTTACTGAGGTTTTTTTTTTTTTTCTTTAGACCTAATATATGGAGAATTTTGTAGTGAGGGGATGTTGCCTTTCTAAAAATTCTTTCTCTGCCTCTACTGAGATGATCACATGGGTCTGTCATTCCTTCTGTTAAGGTGATGCATCACATTTATTGAAAGGACAATGGATACAACAAGTAGTATTTGGGAAACTACAGAAACTCATTTTTTTTGTGAAAAGCTGAATGGACACATGGGCTATTATATTAAATGACAAGAGCATAGGAAGACAATGTCATATGAGCTCACTTATATATGAAACTACACAGCTCAGAAAAGGAGAGGCTGAGATTGTGGCCTCTAGAGGCTGGGCGTAAGGAGCACGTGTGGAGTGAAAGGAGGTGTTGATCAGTGGCCACGAAGTAGTCAGGCAGGACGTGACCAGGAATCTGTGTGTAGTAGGGCTGTTATAGCTAATGATAATGTATTGTCTTATTCAGAATATATAGGATTTTGAGTGTTCTCAGAATTATCTGTTCTCAGATAAATGTTTGAGGTGGTGTCTGATAAAATACATACTGCCCTGAGGTGCCACCTTGTGCCTCATTAACATGCATAGCTGTTTGTCAACAAATAACTTCTTCATGAATTAACAACTCCCTCTGAGTTGTAAATGTACCCTAGAAATAAACAGAAAAAAAAAAACTTCTTGTGAGTTCACTTATTTGCTGTGTCTAATTCCAAAGTTTTGCTCTTTTTACTCTTAACAAATCTTCTAAGAAAGGAAGCTCTTTTAAACGTGCAATATTCCATTCTGAGAGACTCTCAGGAGCCTTGTGTATGTATACATCTCCTGAGTCCAGCATGAGAATGTCCCACTATACTTTTTACCCTTACACACGAATGAAAACATCACTCTGATGCGCTATTTATATGTGTAAATAAGTCATATGTGTTATGGACTGAAAATAAGTTTTGTATAGCTTCTGTTTTGAGCAATTAATTGTCATTTGCTGCTATTAATCAATGGATGCTCGGGAGATATGCCAAGTCTGCAACATATTAACTTCAACAAGTTTCTCAATAAATCCTTACAGTACTTACATTTTTATGAAATTCTGGAAAGCACTGGTTGACTGGCAGATCCAGAAATCAGTTTTATGATCTCCAGGGTATCCAGGAACGTACGTCACTCTTCTCATCCAATATTCTAAAATACTGCTTTCATAGAACAAAGAGAATGAGCCGTTGCTACATACAGCATTGTAGGTGAGTCTCACCCAAAACTTCTTGTAGGAGAAAGACTGAACATGAAGGAATGCCCACTCCTGATCCCATGTATATGAAGTTCTAAACCCAACCAATCAATCTTCAGGGTTAGAGGATAGGAAGGTGCCAAGCACAGCATGGGGCTTGTCTTCTCAAATCTTGATGTTCTGTTTTGTGGTACGTTTACTGGTCACAAGGGTATGTTCAGAGTATGGTTGTTAACTTGCATACTAATTAACTGAGAATTGTTCCAGTTATTCCTTTCAGTGTAAATATCCAGGAGTATTTTCAAAAAGTCATTTGTATAAAATCCATATATAAAACTGTATTGACAGATTTATCACAAACTTGATAACTTTGGCACTAAAATAAATGTGAAAAGAAATCTTCCAACATGGCAGCCTCTGGAAAGTGGAAATGTGGCTGAGTTTATTTATTTTTATTTTTTTGGCTTTTCGAGACAGAGTTTCTCTGTGCAGCTTTGCGCCTTTCCTGGAACTCACTCTGTAGCCCAGGCAGGCCTTGAACTCACAGAAATCCACCTGCCTCTACCTCCTCAGTGCTGGGATTAAAGGCAGGCACCACCACTGCCTGGCGAGTTTATTTTTATACTTTCATGTATTGTCTAAATTTTATGCTGTGAGAATATATGAAGCATTTTAACCTACCAAGTTATTCAGAAGTTCTGTTTTAGAACAAATTGACTTTATAAAGGTAGAAGTAAATAAGATCCCACACCAACAAATCCAGAAGCAGAAAGCTGAGAACAGCAACTAACACAGATGTCACGACCAAAATGTGGATGGGGAGTTCAGGGACTTCCACACCGACCTCGCCCTTCATAAATGGTATTTCTCTAGTGCCATTTTTTTACTTGTGTTGCTACATATAAAGCAAGGTTCATGGGATGAGATTTTAGCAAGTGAAGAAATGACCTTTTCTTGGGCTTTCATAACAGAATACAAATGTCCAGGGATCAAGTGATAAACAGAGTGAAAAAATGAGATTTTGGGCATAGCTCAGACATGCTAGAAGTGCCTGAAAAAACATCTTTTGGTCTTAAATACTTTTCATACTTGTGACAATCATAAAATTGGATAAAAATGTGTGTGTGTGTCTGCAATCAGAATTTCTAAAGCCTTCTTTTGTCTTTTCCCCTTGAAGTTTCAGGACAGTGAAGACTTTTCAAGAAGGCTGCACATTTTATGTTAAGCATCCTGAAGCTTCCTCAAGAAAGTAGAGGTACTGTGGGTGCAGAGAACAGAGAGGCCATTGCTACTTAGGCTGGCCAGAGGTGCACTCATTGCTTGCATTTTGGAGAGTCTAACACTTGGATCTTTATTGGTATAAGAACAATTCTTCCCTCAAAAAATAGTAATTCTTCACTTGATATGGATTAGTCAATTATATTTATACACAGCACACACACACACACACACACACACACACACACACACACAGAGACACGGGGAAAAAAAAAACAATGACAGGATATCCTAGTGAGATCCTACACTTTGGAGCCAGCCTGGTTCCTCCACTTACTATAGGTATGCCATCAAGCAGTTTGTCCAGCCTGCCCGAGTTTCAGCTTGCTAATCTATAAAACTGGAGTGGCCTGTTCTTTAATTCTAGGATCATTAAAAAAATAAAAACTGTATATGTCCCTTTTGTCCTTTACTATGAAACAGTTTTAAGCTTTCTTGGTAGGCATCATTGAAAGGACATTAAAGGAGTTCACTTTGTCTTCAATCATTGTCTTTTTATGGCCTTGTGCTCACATTTCCAGTGTTCAACCTCCCAGGTAGATGTCTGTCTTTTGTTTTGGGTGAACCATATGTTGAACTTAGTTTTCATTCCCTGACTTTAACAAAATCTCCTTTTGGGGCTCAGTTGGTGTGGTCAGCATGCCCAGATATAAGCCCTATGAGGACTCTTAATAAAAGTTAGAGATGAGCTATGGATGCACACATGTGCTCAATTAGTGTTGGGTATGAGTCTTCCTCAACTGATTTGGTTGACCTGGGATCACTGAACTGATCAGTATAAAAATGAGAAGGAAGTATAAACAAGTATATTTTGGACAGATGAGATAATTTCTGGGGTCAGTTGGGAAGGCCCCCATTGCATGGTCTTTTCGTTGTTTTGTTTGTTTGTTTGTCTGGTTTTGAGAGAGGCCCTCACTGAATGTCCTGGAATTTAGTATGTAGAACAAGCTGGCCTCAAACTGATAGAGATTCACCTACCCCTACCTTTTTCCTTCCCATGTGCTGGGATTAAAGCTGTTCACTACCATACCTGGCTTTAAATTCTTAACAGGTCATTTTTTTTTTCACAGATCTCAGAGTCTCTGTTGGCTGCTTTTTCCATGGCTTCTGGGCTTTATTTATGTATTACAATCTTACCATGAAGTATATTGTGTTTTTGTTTAAACTAAAGTAGAGAATTTGACCTTTCAAATGTAGTCCAATGAACTAAACACATACAGGTGACTATGAAGTATATGTCTGTTGAGAATGTAGAGTGATAAACACTCATGATGGGAGTGTTTATGAGCTGAAAATTGAAGATTAAATATCTGTATCTTGAGACTACAAAAAAAAGTCATTTAATCATTTTTTCCCTAATTTAGGCATCAGCCATCAAAACTTCCTGACTGCTTTTATTTTTGTGCAGTTTTTAGTTTGAACAAACATCCTTCCTTTTTACTGTGAAGGATAGATCATGTCTCTCCTCATTACATCCATGTGAAATGTGGAATCTTTCTTTGTACATACAGAATCTCTTCTTCACTCAGCCAACAAAGAATTGCTTCTCTGAGTCTTCTTGTCGTTTGTCTTGTCTTCACTAGAGAGGAACAGAATATAGGAACTGTAACACACACAATAACCAACCAGCTATTCCTGGAAGTATGGACTTGCTGCCCAGCTGTTAAAGTGTGAGGTCAGAAGGTAGCCTCAAGCCTCTAGTTCTTTCAAAGTTGCCATCCTGCACAGAGCCTTTGCACTAAGTTCCTGCACTGTCTGGGGAAGCCTGAATCCAGTGATGGAGCAGGGTAGAGGTACAAAGGACCAGAGCTGTCTCTGGGATGTGAAATACTCTAACAAGTGGGATGAGCTTCCAAGTTTCCACATCACTTGGCTAATCCTGTGGAGGTCCTATATCATTGACTTTTTCCCTGTCTGACCCACATCCTCTGCCTTTCCTTTCACTCTATCCATTCCCAGTAAAAATCTTTCACCACAAACACTTTCTCAGAATCTGCTGCTATAGTTTAATCTATGATAGAGAATTGGGTTCTCCTTGACATGAAAATAAGTCAATGTTTATTTAATATATTTTAGTAGCTGATACACACACACACACACACACACACACACACACACACACACACACATGTATGTGTGTGTGTGTGCCTGCTAGATATAGTAGGGTGACATTAGTAAAATTATACCATTTGTTTCTCCCCTGTGCTGCTCAAGGTTTTTTTTTTTAAATATGGAACAAACATAAAAGACAAATGAACATATATAGATGAACAAGGTGTTCTGTATGTTGTAGTTGACAAGTTAATATTTTTATACTCTCCACAAGTTGACCCACAAGTATTTTTATGACCTTCACACTTAATTTTCCTCTGGATCTTTGAATAGAACTTGCTTATAAAATATTGGACAGGCAGTTATCATTGGTCAATGAGTTTTCTCTTCTCTTCCTCATTCCAGATTAAGAAAGTCATTTGGACTACAGCTTTCTCATTTTAGACACCCTCTGGCAATTTGAGCATCTATTTTGGAAATGTAATTGAAAACACTAAGGATGCTGAGAAAGGAGCCAAAATAGTTTAATCTGGACTTCCAGAATACCATTTTCTATGACAGGAGATAGGGGTTCTTTCCTACTGATTCAAGTATGGCAGGCTTTTAGTCAGGGTGCTACAGAAGATGTTGGAGAGGTGAACACTTAGGCCCAGTGAAAGGAGAAAACTGGTTATTTTGCCAGTAGCTTTCAGTCTCAGTTTTGTTTTTTTTGTTTTTTTTTTACTTCCCCAAACACTTTAAAATTGAGCTAGCTTTTGTCTCTTGGGACTTGGACAGGCTCTAAAAAGAACACATGCAGATTGCTTGTGCATTTTCTCATTAAGTATTATCTTTCTAAGCTCCCTGATGGCAAATTAGCTAGGTCTGAAGAGTTATTATTGCATCCAAGCCACCATGTATGCTTTGGGATTATGATGTAAGAGAAATATTAACCCCTTCCTAAAGTTACCTAGAGTTTTAGAAAGTTCTTAGCTAGACAATATTTGCAATGAAAATAGAATGGTATTTAACTATTGAGTACTCACAATGAGCTAAATGGTTTGCCTAACACAGTCACATACTTTGTTATTTAAATTCCCTAGTAGGCAAGTATTCTCATCATTTCCATTTTACAGAAGAGCAAACTGAGGTTTGGGTGGGCTGAACAATTTGCTTAAGAAACAAACCAGCAATATATTCAAAGCCAATGTCATATATTGTTATACCACTTTATGTTCATAATAAAGTAATATCATTCATTTGGAAGCTACCAACAGTTTAATATAATCATCCCACAATCAATAGCTTACAGCATGAATTTATGCATCACTTCTTTTTTTTTTTCTTTTTTTTTTTTGTTTTTTGAGACAGGGTTTCTCTGTGTAGCTTTGCGCCTTTCCTGGAACTCACTTGGTAGCCCAGGCTGGCCTCGAACTCACAGAGATCCGCCTGGCTCTGCCTCCCGAGTGCTGGGATTAAAGGCGTGCGCCACCACCGCCCGGCTGCATCACTTCTAATACTGCTCCACTCAGCCTCTATGTCTAGTCCATTTTACTTCAGTCTCTAGATGATCCATATGTTAACAAATGATGTGAATTTCTGGGAGAAGGAAAGGAAAGCAAAGATAAATATCTTAACTGTGGAAAGTCAGTTGATCAGCAGATTCCAGTATTTATTGTCTTGGAGTCTATGACCTTGACTGCTTGTATCTTCTCTGCACTTAATGGAGGATAGCCAGAAAAGTGATAAAAGATACTCATACCCCAAAGCATTATGGAACAGAACTATTCATAGTTCAGCATACTATTTGGAGAAGAACTAACTTTTTCTCGATGACTATCAGATGTATGGTCTCTGTCTTATTAGTATCAGTACCTGCTGAGAGAAGCCAGTCCATTGTGTAATTACACTATAATGAACATCATTTGGTGGTTCCAGTCACTGTCCAATGATCTCCACCTTTCAGGGGACAATGTTGTCTATACCTGCACTGTAATACATCTCTAACTCACAAGGCTACCCCTCTCTGATTGCTTATAGGCAGATAATGGTTGCCAGGGATTGAGGTCACTTTGTATAATGGTATAGGCACTAATAAGATGCCAGGCTCCTGTAAATAATCTTTCATTCATGCTTGTGTAGACAACTCATTGGGCTTTACATATTTCAAAAGACAACATGACAAGAACAGAGGGGAGCTAGTTGGGAACAGGAAGGGAATGAGCAGGAGGGGAGGGGACAAGAAAGGGTGATAGAAGTGATATTACATACATGTATATACATAACAAGACTAAATATTATAAGTAATATATGATAATAAAAACATTAAACTTTAAATAAAATGCACAAAACATAAAAAGAAACACATTCATAGAAATTATACTAGAAGTACATAGTTGCATTCCAGAATATAGTTGGTTAATTTGTTGATTAATAAAACTCAACTTTGACCAAACAGATTATTTTAGCTGGGTGGTTTCCTACACTGTACTGGAGATCAAACCTAGGGCCCTACACACTATAGGCAATAGTCTACCACTGAGCCATTTCCCCAGGCCTCTTTTTCACTTGTTATTTTGAGTCAGGATTTTAGTAAGTTTTCCATCCTGGATTTCAATTTATTCTGTATCCCAGGTTAGTCTTGAAATTGTGATCTTCCTACCTCAACCTAAGTAGCTAAAATTAATGGCACGAAGCACAGCTTTACCTGAGATGTTTAGATACCATATGTTTGTCCTTGTAACTAATGATTAATTTTGGAGTCAAGGAATGAGCATAATTTGTAAGAAACAAGAAGCAAAGAAAATCTACCTGCATATAGACAGACAAGCAATACTGTGTTACAGTAGGAAATGGCCTTGAAAAGCAGAGGAAGTTAAGATTCATATGCAGTGACCTTGATCTTTGGGGCCTTTGTTTTAATTGGCTTTCTGTTGCTATAACTAAGTTCCAGAGATAATCAGCTAACAGAAAAAAAGCTTTATTTTGGCTCACAGCTTGGAGCCATCACCCTATGGTCAACTTTTGGCAAGGTATTACATCTTGATGCAAGTGTGACAGAGAAAAACTGTTAATCTTATGGCAGTACCAGTGGACATGGCTGTGTGTCAGAGCAACAGCAGGTGACAATTGAAGTTCAGGTGTCAGCCCACTAGAAGAATAGCTCTCTGATGGGAATGTCTCATTCAAGCAAGGCTTTGAAGAATATAGAATTCAGAATATCTTTTGCTTATTCTGTGCCTTCACACTGTTACTGTTACATTCTTTTCTCTACTATCTGATACAGTGTATATGGTGTGGGTAGACCCCAATACCTGTATTATAGTGTGTCTATCTCATGATTACATCTTGATCTAAAGGGCATATTTATATCTATGGATTGACAGGAAGATACTGTATAATTTTGACACAGTCAGGGCCTATTGAAACTGCTAAGAAACTGCTTTAGATCACAGCTCAAGTTGACATAGGAAAATAGTTGAATTTACCCAGCTACCAAGACAGCTGTATACAATAGGTAATATAAAGCTTCAAAGTAGCTTTAAATTAGACCAGGTGCCTTGCTAGTAGATTTTAAGATAAACTATTCCTAGAAAAAGCAGTCCAGTTCAGAAGACATATTATCCAGCTGTCTGATTTGTTGAACCAAGGTTAAAGTTGCAAAGCAACCTAATTGCTATGCCAGTCTCTCTTGATAGGTCTGTATGATAACATAGTACAAATATTAATTCTCTGCACAAATTGCTAATCTAAGTTTTATGATACGAGACTCAAAGTTCAGTGAACTAACTGTTTTTTATGTTGGGTCCTGAAACTGTACAGGCGACTGTGAGCAATTAACCAATGTCTAGAGACACGGCTTTCATTCAGCGACATCACAGGGAATTTTACAACTGGCCAGGGCTACAAAAAATATTCTGACTTCATAGCCCCGAGAAAAAGTTGCAAGTTTCTTTTTTTATGGCCTAAACTTACACATAGGACAGAAAAATATACTTTAAGATTTAAAATGCTTTTAGTGTTACTGTGCCTTGGAGAGTGCCAAGTGAGTGCATATTAAGAGATATAAGGTAATTCTGAAGTCCAAACCAAAACATTTACAACACATCTCTCTCTGTAAACACCCTGAGTCCCAGAGAGCCCAGCATTCCCCAATTTTTAATCACAACATGTTAGTTTAAAATATTACACTCAGAAATATAGGATATAGTACACAATTTCCTTATTTTTCTTAGACTCTTCAGTAGTTTAGTTTTATAACTCCTTTAAAATTCTTCAGCTGGTTGGTGGTGGTGTCCAGGCGGCAGCGGCAGTGGCAGTGGCCCACGCCATTAATCCCAGAACTCGGGAGACAGAGGCAGGCGGATCTCTGTGAGTTCGAGGCCAGCCTGGTCTACAAAGCGAGTTCCAGGAAAGGTGCAAAGCTACACAGAGAAACCCTGTCTGAAAACAAACAAACAAACAAACAAACAAAATTCCTTATAAGACTGTCTCTCTAGGTAGATAGCAAAATGACTGGTTCTTTCTTTGCAGCTGAAAGTTACAGCCCACCAGTTATGGAGTTGAGATTTATTACATTGAGTTGTCAGGATAACTGTTTCTTATCATTGACTTAAGAAATAGAATGTGATCTTCAAATGTAACTCCTATATTCAACATGAAAGATTCTGTTGGAGATATATATATATATAGCTGTGAAGAACAAAGAGATTTGGAGTCAACATGAGATAATAAAGAAAAGTAACCATCAAGAGAGTATTGTGAGTTTTTCCTTCACTAAAAACTCTGAGATAGAAAAAGTCTTAGCCTCACTGATGTTATGGATTTCTTTCAAGCCCCGTGTGCAGCCTTGGATTTCCCGAGGATGTAATATATCAGGAAAGTGGGGAAGGAAGAAGGGAGAGATGCACTGGTTTCTCTCTATTCTCTTACCCATTATATTTTATGCTTCATGAATTTGCCTGTTGTGATGCTTAATGGTGTCAACTTGACAGGATACAGAATCATCAAGTCAAGAAGGAGGAGCTGGCACTCTTCACCAATGAGCCATCTTTCCATCCTTCTTGTCAGGGCATTCTATCACAGCAAAATGAAAAGTAAATAATACATACGTCATCCTTATGCAGAAACCAAGAATATCTCTGTGTTGCCCAACTTTGGGTATATGAGCTGTCAGAATGGGCACACACTATCCCCTTTAAGGGAGTGAGCACAATCACCCAAAACCTTCCACTAGTTCCCACCACCTTCTAGTAGTGCCACACTGAGCACCAGATCTTTACCAAAGAACTTTGGAGAATGTTAAGACAAAAACTAAAGTAATCATTGATTCTTTGAGCAGAACCTATTCTCCACTCTGTTCTAGAGATCGTGCTATGCATCAGATACAAACATTACAAACAAATGCGAGTTGTATGCTCCATGTAGTCA